>NC_052616.1:45061101-45245646 GCF_016545825.1 Eucalyptus grandis | reverse complement strand
TTTTTCAGTGCATAGTTCAACGGGAAAATACTAGAATAACGTGCCATCATTAGTTTAATACTATGCCACCTAGGAAGTGGTTTATACAAATTATGTGGACGATACTTGTATGGACTAGTTTAATACAATGTTAGTAATTAAGCACAAGCCATGATTGACCTCCTTCACCCCTCGCATTCTCACCTGCCGTACTGACAAAAGTTGAGTGTACTGAGAAAACTCCCTAATAAATTTTGAAATTAACAAAACTATCAATGAGTCTTTGTTAAGTCTAATGAATGTTTTGAAGTATCTTGATTCAAGAAAATACTCTTGGAAGGGACGCCTATAACAATTTTAAATTTTGTTCAGTCTTAATTCTAGATTGTGGAGTTTACTTTGGACATAATAGGTTTAAACTTGCTGAAAATAAAGATTTTCAGACTTAGAGAACAACTTATGTTCTCATTCAAACACAAGTCTAGAACGTATATAACGGTTAGTGATCTGACTCGAATTTCACACTTAGAAATCTGAAAATGCTTGCGAAGAAGAAGACGTCGCGGATGGTGGACTAACAGTGGACCAACAGTGGACCGTAGCTGTTGAGATGCAGCCCAACCCTCAACACCACAACCATGGAGGTCGTCGGCCTCAATTGGAGCGAATCAATGGAGGTCACAACCTCCATGGCCGCGGATCTCTCTGTCACTCCAAAAAATCATGGGTAGCGACCCTAGATCAAGGTTTGCCTGATGCGGACGAGGTTAGATCTAAGCTTAGTGGTGTTGAATCAGACGTCCTGAGCTCGAATCCGACCTTAATGGCGTTGAATTTGACCCAAGCACCCTTGTCTCGGTCGCCCTCCATTAACTGATGACAACTCGATTTCTTCCTTGACTTTAGTCAATCTTCTTCCTCGACTTGACTGTTGATTCCTCAACTCAGTCTTCTTCGGAGGAAGATGAACGGATCGGGCTCGCCCGGTTGGCCAAACCTCCATTGAGGTCGAATGGTGTTAAATTTGACACAAGCTTGAATTTGGCAAGAGCGACCCTTGCCCAATCCTCTCTAGGCATTGCCGGTGGCCGGCTATCATCTAAGACCAGCCACTTGGGAAAATAAAATAAAAAAAAACGAAAAAAGGAAAAAAGAAAGAAAAAAAGGAAAAAAGGAAAAAAAGAAAGAAAAAAAGGAAAAAGGAAAAAAAGAAAAAAAAAGGAAAAAGAAAAAAAGGAAAAGAAACAAAAAGACAAAAATGTCCTTAACTAGCCAAAAAGGTCAACTTCAAGCTCTTATTTAATGTCAGATCCACTTTAAATAAGGGTTGCTTTAGGCCTTTATTTAAAATAATGTCCAATTTTTAGGCCATTATTTAAGAAAATGAGAGTACTTTGGACCTTATTTAAAATTGAGAAATAACTATGTGATATTTTTAATGTATTGTGAGAATAACAGTCTGTTCTGGATTATAAAAAACCCAATAACAAATAATTATAAATTATTATAGGGTCCACTTTTTCAAGAATTTTTGATTTACAACAAGCTGTTATGCCCAAAGACTATTTTGCTAGGAAAACCCTTTAAAACTTTCCCGATTAGTTATAAAAAAAGTTAAGATGGATAAAAAGAAAACATTCCAATTCGGTTAAGATGGATAAAAAGAAAACATTCAAATTCCATCCTAGGTATGGGTTTGTATCCTTGCTAATTAAAGCTTTAATTGATTTCATTTGAGTGATTTGATTTAGTCCACTAGAAAAATTACATTGAATAATCAAATTCATTTTGAGAAATGGAAATAACTTTTGTTAACCTATAAGACAATCCGTTATTATTTTTCTTTAATTATGCAGATTGTCAAACGGAATAAATTACCGCTATTATTTTGATATTACAAAAATAGATATTTGTCCCAAACATGCAATAAAAGTTTGAAGAAAACCAAAGTTTACAATGCAATTCTATTAGAAAAAACGATCATTTTACATTGGTCTTATTTTTATTTTGTACTTTTTCAAATATATATTTCATTATTATACATGAAAAATCAAATTTTTATTAATATTTTATGTTCTCGGGAAACTCAACATTATGACGTATATTTATACCATGTCAATCTTAGACCTTCATAAAGTATGATATTTTGAAAGGAAGCAAGAAAACTGAAGAAAACAGAGAAGAACAGGACTGTAGAGAAGTAGTTTAGGGGAATTTTTTTTTGTATATCTTCAATTTTCCCAAATGTACAAGGCTCTATAAATATAGTACAAGATGTACACAATAAATGGCAATGATATATTCTACAAATCAAACTTACTCTTAATCTAATCAGTCTCCATCTCAATCTCAATCTAATCCCTAATTGATTTAGTGCACAATTAAAATTAGAAATGGATCCTCAAGCATATCTTCCAACATTCTTCCTTAAGCTAGTGGCTTGTAGATATCCAAGACGCCTAGCTTGCTCAACAAATATGCGTGTTGTCTTTGGCATGGAGGTTTGGAGAGGATGTTGGCAGGTTGTTCTGTGGTTCCAATTCCTCTTGTCTCGATTATTCCCTCCTGAATCTTTTCTCAAGTGAAATGACAATCCACTTCTATATGCTTAGTTCTTTTGTGCAATATGGGATTTGCTGCAAGCTTGAGAGCCACATCATTGTCGCAAAATAACTTTGTTGGGCCTCTCAAATGTATTCTAAAATCATGAAGTAAGCCTTGTATCCATACAATTTCACACGTAGTTTTTGCCATAGTTTGATATTCCACCTCAGCTGAAGATAATGATACGGTCACCTACTTTTTGGTCTTCCATGAAAGAAGAAATTATCCCAATTTAATGCAGAAGCCAGTGATGGATCTTCGACTCATGGGACAAGTGGCATAGTCCGCATCACAATATGCCGTCATTTCCATATTGCATTTGTTGGATAGGAGTATTCTGAGTCCTGGGCACCTTTTCAAATATCTCATGACCTTTAGGGTAGGATTCATATGAGATTGCTTCAGATTATGCATAAATTGATTGAGTGTTTGCACGGCATATGAAATATCAGGCTTGGTCATAGTCAAATATATAAGTTTTCCAATGAGTTTTCGATAACTCAATGTATCTTTGAGTATAAGATCATTATCCTGAGATATTCTTGCATTGTAATATGCCATAATTAGTTTGGTGTGCTACTTGATTGGAACAATGCTGGTTTGTATCTTGGTGGACTTGCTTCTGATATAATTTCCAATACAAATTTCCACTACTGAGAGAAATTCTTTGGTTGGATTGGGCAATTTCAATCCCAAGAAAGTATTTAGGTGCTCCCAGGTCTTTAATATGGAAGGTGGAATGTAGATATTCCTTAAGGCTTTCTATAGTAGCTTTATCATTCTCCATGATGAGTATATCATCAACATATATCATCAAGTAGATAGATGGCATACCTTTAGTTCATATGAATATGGAATAATCATATTTGGATTGTTTGAAGCCTATAGTTGTGAGAGCATTGACAAATTTGGCGTACCACTGTCTAGAAGCTCGTTTCAGGCCATAAAGGGATTTACGGAGACGACATACTCTATTATCCCCTATCCCTATAAATCCTCAGAATATTCATATAAATCTCTTCATCAAGATCACCATGAGAAAGGTCTTGTGCACGTCTATTTGGTGCAGAGGCCAATTATGGATAGTTGCAATGGATAAGAATGAATGAACCGTGACATCTTTAGCCACGGGGGAGAAAGTCTCGTGATAATCGAAATCTTCTCGTTGAGTAAACCCTTTGGCCATCAAATGAGCTTTGTAATGTTCAATGGACCCGTCAGCACGATACTCTTTTTTTTTATACACCCACTTGTATCCAATTGGCCTTTTGTTTGGAAGTAGGATAACCATATCCCAGGTTTGGTTGTCGATTAACGCCTGTAATTATGTTGCCATAGCCTTTTGCCATTGTGGATCACCGGATGCCTCATCATAACTAGATGGTTCCATTTCTTCTGATATGGAACTAAGGTAGCATTTATTCTCTGACAAAAGTTTATGGAAAGAGACATAAGAAGAGATTGGATAGTGAATACTTGGCGAATTTAGTGAAGCGCATACATAGTCCTTTATCCATGTTGGTGGTCGTGTAGCACGGCCGGGACGTCATGGAGGATCCACTTGTGGTGGAGGAGAGGATGTTGATGCTGATGCTTCCTTAGTGATGAGTTTTGATGAGACATTATGAGTATCTTCCACGTTGGGCATATCCTGAGGCACAAGTTCTATGACATCCTTCGAGGGTGAATTCTCATAAGAAGTTGGAGTTATTGCTAGGGGAATGATCTTTCTCTGAGGTGTTGTTGGAACATATTCAGGGGATAAATCTTCCTCATATAAGAGACGATGAGGATTGTTCATGACGCCTAAACTTTCATTTGAGGATTTTTCTTCATGAAATGGGAAGACATCTTCATGAAAAATGACGTCTCTGCTAACAAAGAATTCTCCTGTCGATGGATCAAGAACTTGATATCCCTTTTGTAAGTTGGGATAGCCCATGAATATACATTGCCAAGTACAGGGACCCATCTTGTCCCGAGGGCCCACTATAGTAGCGTAGCATTCATAGCCGAAAACCCTTAAATGATCCAATGCTAGTTTCTTCCTGAAAAGTAGTTCGAAGGGCACTCTTCTGTCTGGTATTCAAGTAGTCACACAGTTGATAAGATAAGCTATACCGACAATATAGTCTCCCCAATATTTCTCTAGAATGGATCCTTGGAATTTTAATGCTCGTGCCACTTCTAGAAGACGGCGATGTTTATGTTCCACCACCTCATTTTGTTGTGGGGTGTAAATGCATAAAATTTCATGTAGAATGCCGTGAGTCGAGAAAAGCAAAGTACAATCATGATTGAAGAACTCCTTCCCACTATCAATGCAGATTTGCTGAATAGATCCAAATTGATTTCTTGACAAGGTGATGAATGTTTTTAAATGGGAGAAAACTTGGCTTTTTGACTGCATTAGAAAGACCCATGTGGCAAGAGAGTAATTGTCCACAATTGTAAAAAAATAACATTATCCATCATTGTGTAATGTGTGATAAGGTCCCCAAACATCCACATGAATTAATGAAAAAATGTCACTGGCATGAGTTTTGTTATAAGGAAGGGGGTACGTGACTTTTTTGCAAGAGGGCAAATGTGACACTGAGAATAAGGAAAGGAAGCACTACGACCCATTCTTTAATGTATAAGAAAATCCTTATCATTGGTAATCGCATTACACAATGATATTTTATTCAAGGAAATAGATGATAAATCAAAATCAATTGGGAAATTGGTCTAGAAAAACAGCCCTTCGGAAAGACTACCCAAACCCATTAGCTTGCTAGTTGAAAGGGCCTAAAAGAAGCAAGTGTTAGAATCGAAGAACACTGGACAAGAATTTTCCTCACAAACTTTGGACACAACGATAAAATTAAATTGAAATTTTGGGATATAAAGGACATTTTGAAGGGTTATTTGAGGACTAAGTTTAATTGTGCCTATCATTGTAATATGAGTAATGTTTCCATTGGATAATTACATAGAAATAGGGAGGTCCAGTTTCCTATGCATATTCGAAAAAAATAATAATCCCTTTTCGTAGATAATATGATCACCCACTCCCAAGTCAATTATCCATGTCTTCCTTGAAATAGAATTCATCAAACAGTGAGATAGACTTCCTCCCTTATTGGAAGTATCCAATTTCTTTAATGCCTGCATCAATTGTTAATATTGCCCATAAGTAATGTGTTGATCAGTATTTAGTCCAGTGGGCCTAGTGACTTGATAAGGTGCATAAAATTCTTTCATTTTTCCATTTCTCCCGGTTTCTCATGCAATTTCCAACAATTATCAATTGTATGGTGCAGGCATTTGCAATAGTCGCAATATAATTTACCTTTCCCTCTTGAATTTTGTCCAAAATGTTTGGATGATGTGGAAAAAACTTGTCCGTTGGATGTCTTAACTATGGAATCATGCCCTCTGTCCGATTCGACTAAAGGATCAGTCCCTTGCAAGCCGTTTGATCGACGCGGATGATCTGGGCTGTTCGTTCCTTCCATTTTAAGGGACCGCACGTCGTTTCCTTCACCTCCGTGGAACCCTAGCCCTTATCGATACTTTGTTTCCTGGTCTAGGCTTTTGATGCCCAACTCTCTCCATTCGTCGTGGGTTGCAAGAGCGATACTCTCGCCCCCTTTTGCATACTCCGATGTCGTGAGCCACGGCTCTCTTCTGAATAGCCTACTAGAAGATTCACTCGAGAGGTGGCACTAGTCATGGCTAGGATCTGTGAACAGAACGTTAGGTAAGATTCATTCAAAATTAGGAGAAATTGAGTGGCCTTTTCCCTTTCCTTTATGGATCTATACTACTCTAGGGTTTCCTCTGGGCCCTCAAGTTTCTCCTCTATAGCTTTGAGATCATTCCAAAGCGAGGATAGCTTGTTGAAACAAGACTGTCATACTTCCTTGTTTGAGTTCATTCAGTTCTTGCATGAGAAAGAAAATTTTCACTTGATCTAATTTTCCGTACATTTGTTTGATGTTTTCCTACATGCTCTTTGACTCCTCCGTCGGTGGGAGATTGGCCGCAACTTCAATTATCGATCCATGTTTGGACAAGTTGATTGCACTTTCTCTAATGTCAGGCCGAGTGTTCATTAGAGGGGATTAGAATAATTTTGTTGAGAAAAGCGTCTTTGTCCTTCGTCATGAGTGCTTGTTGGAAGTCCTACAACCACCTAGAATAGCTTCCCAGCCCAGTCAATTGCAGACTAATGAGTCACAATTCTGGTTTGTCGGTGGTCGACATGTACAGGGGGCCGTTGGGCTCCTGGCAGCTGGCCTAGTGACAGCCACAGCTAGAAAAGGCAGAAACCTTGACACAAAACTCGGGTAGGGATTTGTCCCTATAATCGGCTCTGTGACTTGCATTGAAAAATCCCGAGTAGGGATTTGCTTCCATACTCAGTTCTCTCGACCTGCTCATCTATTGTGCATTGGTTGGTTGGCTCCCATCAGTTTAGGCGAGGTTTTGGTAGCCTTGGACTCTAGCCAGGAATGGATTTAGGCTTGGCCTAAGGAACCATGGATAAAGTACCCACTGTAAGGGTGGCTTGTGATGGGCTGGCTCGCGATGGCTGGCTCGGAATGGGCTGCCCTAGATTAGACTAAGCTTGGATGAGCTGCCATTATACGTGTTGGGCCTGAGTGGGTTGTTGTCGGGTTGTGGGAAATTCCATAGTTGAATCCTGTGTTTCTGAGGCAGCAGGCATGATTTCACTTGAAGGTTGTCGCGACCTAAATTTCGGGTGCACCACTTAGGGTTTAGGCTAATGGAGTATTAAGTTTTTAAACTTAACTCGGGCTCTCTCAAACCTATACCAATTCACGACTTAAGGTTCAAATATTTAACATGCAAATGATTATACGGTAAGTTGATTATACACATAAGTAAAATAATTGGAGAATTATTTTACTCATACGAATCGAGACTAAGGGTACGGGGACTTGATTACATTAGATTTTTCTAATGCCCTTTCGGTACCATTCCTTTTTAATTTCAAAAATATTGTTCTAGGCAACTTGGATTTATTTTAACCTAAATCTCTATCATGCAAAATGGTGATAACACAGATGCTCAGTCACTATTTAACAATCAAAAGACTTTCATTAAAAGAAATAAACACACAAAACATTTTTTGGGTTTTCTTTTATCTTGAAATTGAAACGTGCATTTTAACTTCATGACCTAACTTTATTAACAAGCAAATTCTAATTAGATGAACCTAACATGCAAACTAATTGACATGCACCTAATATTTTTTTTTTTGAAATTCGAAATTAATAAAAACCCTAATTAAACTATCTAAAAAGGAATAATTTTCTAATTTATTTTAGGGTTAATTTGACTTAAACCCTATCCTATCTTAGAAAACTATTTTTTTAGAAAAATGAGATTATTAAAATGTGCAAACATTATTTAAGAATCTATCTAAAAAAATCATCCTAATCTATTCTAAAAATTTTACCTAAAAGTGCAACCCTAAATGCAATCCTAATAAATGCAATCCTAATTTACTAAACCTACATGCTCGATGCAGGATTTTGATTTTTGATTCTTTTACATTTTTTTTAGTGTTTTTCTAAGACAAGCAATTATTAGATAAACATTTCATCTAAACAATCAAGATATTCAACAAATAAAGGATTAGAATAATAAAAAAAATAACTGTTGTCTCACGAGTCAAATTAACGATTACTTTAACCTTAAACATCACGACAAAATTTTAAAATAATTAAAAATCTGATCCGAAGTCTTACGGATCAAATTAATAATTATAATGATTTAACAATTAAAATACTATCAAAATGCCAAAAAATGAATATAATTAAAAAAAATGATCCGATGTCTTATGGATCAAATTAATAATTACAATAATTTTGGACAAAATCCCAACAGTTAATGCTTACAAGATTCATGACATTAAAATCACCTTCCTATACAATAATATTGGAACTTAAAAAATAAAATAAAATAAAGTAACATAAAATAAAGGAAAATAAAAGTGAAAATAAAAATAAGCTACCCAATGGAGAGGGTAGCGGCGTTGACGGGGTAAGCGCAGGCGGTGGCGTTGGACTCCGGTGGTGCTGCTGTGGTGCAGCAACGTCAGTGGAGAGCGGCTCGGTTGCATCGGCGTTGTGGGCAATAGAGGCGGAGGCTGGCTGTGGCTATGGCGTGGAGATGCAGGGGTGTTGACTGGGTGTCGAGTGGCGACGGCAGGGATGATGACGCGGCGTTGGGCGCTGCAGAGGCAGGGGGACCAGTGGAGGTGGTGGCGAGTGGTGGTGGTGCTCGGAGACCGGCTGAGGGTGGCTCGGAGCGGTGGTGACCGGCGATTCAGCTGCCGGCGTTGGGTTACAAGAGGGGCTGGTGCTGGTGCTTGCGGGTTGCTAAAGCGACGAGTTCAGTGGCGTCGCGGGAGACAGACGGCAATAAAGGTGTGGTGGCTAGCGGTTTGCTGGCGGAGTAGTGGTGGTGCCAGGCGAGCAGGGGCGGCTGGGCGTCGCTCGGCGTCCGACACGGGGGTGACCCACGGATTGTTGTCGAAGTGGCGGTGGACGGCGAAGAGGGTGCTGCACGAAGGAGAAGAATAGTGCACTGTTTTGCTTTTTTTTTTTCTTTCCCTTTCTCTCCTCACGTCCCCCTCGCCTCTCTGTCTTTTTTCTCTGCCCTCCCTGTTGTCAGTAGAAGAAAGTCTTGTGTTGCCTTTTTGCTTTTTTTGTGTTTCTTTTTCAATGAACGAAGAAAGCCTCCCAACGAAAGAGTTTTTTTCTTCCTGATGTGTTGTTTTTCGACCCCCACGAATTCTCCACGGTTTTTTCGAATTCCCTCTTATGCACGAATTTTTCTCTCAATTTTTTTTTTTCGAAAATCCCCCTGAATTTTTTTTTTTCTGAATTCTCCCCCTTTGTCCATACGTGCACAACACCTTTTATAGGGGAAAAATTTAGATCTTTGTGGCATATATTTTTTCCAATTTTGCTTGTACATAATCCCCTTGAATATATCATTAAAATATATGCACCTGCGCAATATTCTCTTTTGTATTTTTCAAATATTCCATTCGAAAATTTCATTTCTACCCAAGAATATGCCCCTTAATGTATATTACCTGAACATGTGAAAAATCTCACGTCGTATCAACGCTCACTGTCGGTCCAATGTAAAAAAGGAATAAAATGGAATAAAATAAATGTTTCTAAACTATATGTTATGCAATTTATTTTTATTTTTTGGGGGTAAAAATTAACCCATTTTTTATGCAAAAATTTAGGTGACAACAAAGGTTGGTCGATAGAAGGAGAAGGCAAGTTCTGTGGGTTGGTCATGGTAAAAGGAAAACTTCGCTTGTTTCTTCTTCCTTTTCAATAAATTGAATCCTGTGCTAAAGGAATAACTCTGTTTTGTAGGTCGAGTTCCTTGGTATGCAATCGAAGTGAAAGCTAAATTAGGAGCTTGGATGCTCTGATACGTTGAAAGGAAGCAAGAAAGCTGAAGAAAACAGAGAAGAACAGGACTGGAGATAAGGAGTTTAAGGAAATTTTTTTGTATTACTTCAATCTTCCCAAATGTACAAGGCTCTATAAATATAGTACAAGATGTATACAATAAATGGCAATGATATATTCTACAAATCAAACTTAATCTTAATCTAATCACTCTCGATCTCAATCTAATCCCCAATTGATTTAGTGCACAATCATGATCAGAAAATGATTCTCGAGCATATCTTCCAACGTATTTCTTTTCACAAAATTATAAAACAAATGATACAAATCTCATCTTTTCCTCTTACATGACACTTCATGTCAATGGATTACTAATGATTTATACATAGGCACAATGGAAATGCCTGCGCTAGTATCAAATGAAGCTCCTATTTGCCCGATTCCTCCTTGCCATCAACTTACTACATAGTTCCCAACTATTGCTTTAATTGTTAATTTACTACAACAATTAATTTTTTTTTGAGAAAGACTTGCGAGGGAGACCGTGGGCACCTTGCGAGGGAGATTGCGGGCACCTTAAGGCTGTGTTTGACGATCGAACAAAATTCGGGATAAGATAAAATCTATCCTATCTTGCGTTTTATGCTTGCTTAAGACAAGATAAAGTTAGATATTAAAGTGATATAGACTTGATATAATTATCCCATGAGAGAGGTAGGATAAGGTGGATATGATTTCTAACGTCCATAATAGGAAAGTTATTTTCTTTGAATAGCAATATTCTTAAGTTAACAAAATTAAAATTATATTTCAAAAATATAATATGTGAACTCTAATATAAGAAATTCAAAATAACAAAAATAACAATTTAGTTATTTTAATTCAACCTTATTTTTATTTATATATTATAATTTAATTATATTCTATAAAATAAATTCAATATATGAATATAAATATATATTTATATTTATTTCATATTTAAGTATTTTAGTATTTTAGGTATCTTAGTATAGTTTCCTATTTAATAAAATTTTATGAGAGAATGATGGAATGGGAAGAAAGAAATAAAAAAATTAATTTAAAAATAAAATAAAATAAAATAAAATAAAATAAAATAAAATAAAAAGGAAATCAAAATAAAGTAGGCAAGAGTGTAGTAGGAGATTTTTACCGTCTCTATTTGCAAATTTTTGTTTTATTTATATTAATATGCCGTTTATACCAAACAATGTACATGATATAATGTGAATATATTCGATTCTAAATCTCTAGGTAGTTTGTTGCTAAAAGATTGTCCATAGAGGGCTTGAACAAGAACTTCGCCTATTGTGAGAAGGCTGTCTCTAGTTCTAAGCGTAGGTCCTCTCATTGGTATCAAAGCCATGATTTCATTTGTAACTTGGTTCGTTCTATACGCTTAGAAGATGAATCTAGTATTGAGAAGACTATCTAGTATTGAGAAGACTCTCTCCATATCATGTCTGACCCCAAAATCCTAATGCTCCAATTACTTTTACTTCAACCCATCTTTCTCCTCTCTTTTAGAATTTCGTGTGTCAAATGCCCTTAAGATTGACTATCTTTATGAGGTCTTTCTTAATGATGACACAAAGATCTCTAAAACTCAACTCCCTCTTATGAATCCATATTCTACTTTTGCTAAACTCGCTTCATTATTCTCTCACATCCATTTTATTCGACATCTTATTTGTTAGACTCCCAAAGAAGTGACAGAGTACATACAGTCCTCCAAGTTTGATCAACATCCCATTTTGACCACTGAAAAGGAGTGTTTTGTTACTCTCCAAATCTCCCCAGAATTTCCCAAATAGTGGACGCAGCAGGGATACACCCATATCCATTATGGAGCTATCTGTCTTGCCCTCACTTTCTGTAGCCAAAAAGGCTTGCCAATTATGGCCAGAATGACCTATTAGATACTGGGTTCCTGGAATAATAGCATGCTTGTATTGGCACTATCCAAACCATTTTGAATACTAGGAAAGTCTTTGTAACCCTATATCCAAACTTCATGTCGCTCCTTTAGATCCTCCACTACTTTCCTTTTTAAAGGTTTAGATGTAGCTCATTGAAGCACTCCAGGTTGCTGATTCTATGGTGGCAACACTGCACTACTAGATGGTCTATTGAGTATAGAGCCACGCCCTTGATCTAAATTTCCAAAATGGAAATGAAGATGCCCTGTTCATCTCCACGCAAAACGACGAAGCATCCTACATCCATGTCCTTAGGTAGATTCCTAAGGAGAAGTTGGCCAAACTTTTTCCGGAGACTTGAATTACCAACTATGAAAAGTTGCACCCAAACAACAAGCCTCTCTAATTCTTAGATTCTGAATTTGTAAGGAAAAAGGATGGCACTATTGCCATCAAATTTGGCAAAGAAAAGGAAGAAAATCATTCCATCTTCCAAACTTTGTTTTCGATTGAACCTTGTGTTCCAGAATCAATCTCTAAGCCAGACCCAAAGAAGCTTGTTAAATACTTCTGGAGTGATGGAAATCCTACCAATTACTATAAAGATCGATATGGTCATTGTTTTCTGGGACCCTTTTTGCTAGTGTTCCTACTACACAAATTATCCTAAAGAAGTAGACCCGAATACAAGACCTAGACGAAAACCCAAAAAACCAAAGGATGGTATATAGCAAAAGTATTTAAACGGAGACCCCTCTATTGATACTCTCAGTGAGCGTGATAAGTTTCAATTCATGATTTCTTATGTTCCATTTCCTCCACCACTGGAATACACATCATCACCCGTTCCACCAGCTTTACCACCTACATCACCTCCCTTATCTCTTCATAAAAAACTAACCATTTCCTCATTCTATAAGCCAATCTTAAAGTGGGCAAAAAATCATTCATACCCACTTGAAGTTCCAGATGAAACATCACACAATTAGGAAAAGAAGGTTAGCTCCTCTATTGCCATGTTTCAAGAGGCAGATTTTCCTCTTTTTGTTAGAGAAAGTTCTAGGCTTTCTTTCCCTGCCTTCGAAGAATTTATCAACCCTCAAGGAAGATATCGTCATGTTCCAAAAATACCCGCACCAAACCGATGTGGACAAATATGGAAGGCAAAAAAGAACTCCTATTGCTAAAACTATCCTGAATTGACAATTAGAGAGCACACAACAACACTTTCAAGATGATTGATTCCAAAATTGTTAACGTACAAAGAGATCTTAAGAGATGTGATGAAATCACCAAGAAAATACTTTCAGACTTCCAAAACCGGCTTCATGCCTTGGAATCTGGATAATATCTAAGATATCATCATCTCAAAAGCCCAAAGGCGGAAATAGAGAAGCCCAAGAGGCAAATCCAACTTCTTGAAGAAGGGAAATTCAAACCTTTTGATCAATTCCCGACTGTGCCACAAACTGATGTTGACACTTAAATTTGGACTATTTTACTTACTTGTTCGTCACATAAAAATGTCAAAATTACATTAAGAATTTCATAAACGTTTAGGTACAAATTTATTATTAAAAAAAATTGTTCTAAAAAAATAGGAAACATAAAAGAGAGAATAGAAAAAAAGAATTCGGATGTGGGAGAGATTTTGAAAGATTTTAGATTTTGAATAATAGAGCATTTTTCTTGTTGAGCATATCCCCTCTTTTTGGAGGATGATCGTCAGTAGTTGAGTGAATTATCTTGGAAAATCTTCACAAAATATTTTAGATTTTAAATAATGGAGCCATTTTCTTGTTGAGCATATCCCCTCTTTTCAGAAGATGATCATCGTCGGTTAAGTGAATATATGCAATTATTTTGAAAAATCTTCGCTACAAAACAAACTTTTTTTCTCTATAAATAGAGAGTGCAAAGCTTCGTGCCGGGGAATTGGCAAAAAGTGTTCATGAGGTTTCATTGGGGGTTTCGTTGAAGGAAAGTAAGAGAAAGGGTCTTTAATGAAAACGGCAAAAGAGAGGTCGCACCTTTGAGAGCAAAAAGAGATTTCTCTTTTTTGAGTCAACAACACACGCTTAGAACACCTTCACCAAAAAAAAAAAACACACACACACACACGCACGCTTAGAACAACATCAGGGGACTCAGACTAGAAAAGACAAGAGGATACACAAGAGTGAAAGAGGAAAAAGTGATAAAAGGGGAAATTCTTCTTCCCTTGGTGCTTGGCCCCTGCTTCAACGAAGAATTTGACTTGCTATTGTCGGCCTGTCGTGATTTGTGTAATATTATGTTAGTGGGCCCCAAAAGAAGAAATGGAAAAAGAAGCTGAAAAGTCAAAAGCAAAAAAGAGAGGGGAGAGGGTTTGGTTAAATAGAAGCTAAGGGGTCCTCAACCAGAAAGAAAAGAAAGAAAAGAAAAGAAAGAATAAGAAGAAGAAAAAGAAGAAGAAGAGAAAGGGGAAGAAAAGAAATGGGTTTTTGGCACGTGCACGCCTCGGACACCTCGCCAAGCCAACTCGACTCCACAACGCATCTCTTGGTGAGAGATTAGGCCCCTCGTTCTTCCAATTGAAGTAATTTTTGGATTTAGGGCTCAAATTTGAAATTTTTGGAAAATCGAGTGGCGAAGTCTGATTTTGGAGTTGTTGAGCCGTGTATTTGTGTAGGAATGGTAGTTTAGGGTGTTGTGGAACCATGAGATTTTACGGATCATGATTTGAGCTTATGGTTTGTCCGAAACAAAATTTCAAAGTTTCCCGCGCACAGTGAACAGTACGCGTCCAACAGTTTCGGGTCCGTATTTTGTCATTTTTCGGCTTGATTTTGGGACGGTCAAGTTGGGATTCTTGTAATATGTGTCAAGTGCTCTCTATTGACTATAAATATGTTCGGATCAGGGTTTGGAGGAGAAAGTTAAGGCGCGATCAAGTTTTGTACTTAAACTTCGTGTTGCAAATGGCTTAAACAATCGCTTTGGTTATGCGATCTGTTAGCGCGTAGTGTGAAAGCTAGTACGAGCACCTAGAGGGGATGAATAGGTGTAAAAAGAAATTTTCGAGTAAAGCGTGCAACTCAAATCAGCAATTGATTATGAAAAGGAAATTAGACTCTTGTAAATAAATCGAGTTACGATCAAAGTAAAAGAGCGTAGGGAAGAGAATAAGAACACAAGGTTTATAGTGGTTTAGCTTAATCCAAATCTACGTTCACTCTTCCGCACTGACAGCCCACCGGCTGGATTTCACTATGAAACAAAAGAGTTGTTACAGTAAAGCTCTTCCTTGATTCCACAGTGTAGAGACTCTGCTACACTTCCTCAAGGTCTCTCAAAGATATAGACTCTCTTTTGCGTACAAGATTTCGCTCAACAATTTAATTGACTAAGAACGAGGAGCTTCAGACTTTGGAATTCTTCTATCGCACACACACTCGAACAACTGGAACGTCTTCTTTATATACTCCTTTATGCCATCATACCCGTTGGCACTTACCAAAGGAATTCTTCCAATCTACCCATTGGACATAATCAATTAGGAAGATTTCGAGCTATTTAAGGAACATGACGATAGCTCACAAATTCTGCTCGCCCATACAATCAGGATCTAGGTTTCCATAAGTAGAACTTTCAAAGTATACTTCGCCAATCAACAGATCCAAGATCCCTGAATCAATCTTGATTTAAATAATGGATTCCGACATGCTATATCTAGTCAAGAGATCTTCTTTAGTCGATAGAATCAAATCCTTAACGAAATACTCCATTTCGGATAAGCCTTCTTCGACGGTCTAGAAACTGTTAATGATGATAGACTTTGAGTCTTAAGTCTAGCAGTCCGGAGGTCTTCAGACTTTGATAGAAGAGTCTGCAAGTCTTCAGACTAGGTTGATGGAAACGTTTTGTCAACTTCAAAACACTTAAGGAAGTTTTCTGCAACAATCTGTTAGGGAAATCCCTTATGATGTTTTGAAGATGACAAAATAAATCAAAGGCTTCTAACATGTTTAATGGTTGAGTAATAGACCATGCAGATAATAGAACATGTAAATGATATTATCAAAGTCGAAGACGACCAGAAGACTGAACGTAACATATGTCCAAAGTATATTCAAGATTTCCGGACTTCGTGTCAAAGTCTAAGACGCGGACTCAAGACTCAAAGTCAAGACGCCAGACTTTAGTGTCAAAGTTCTGTTCTACATCGAAGTCTATCAACTCGACTAATTCCGGCATCGAACGTGAATGATGAACCAAGACAAACTCTATGTCAAGTGAACCGAAGAGACTCTATCGAAGCTGAAGCTAAACTGGCAGACCTTAAAGCTAAATCTGTTGGAAGCGAGATATGTTCGGACCCAGATTGTAAAGTCTACAGACTCATATTGTAAAGTCTACGAGACTCGGACTTTACATCCAGTATTCGATGAATCGTAACTCAAGCCCAATCGTACAACGGCTAGTGATCCGGTTTGGATTCCACATCAAGATTGATTTGATTGATTCAATCTATTTGATTGACGATTGGATCTTGAAAACAAGAACTTTCTATACGAAGAAGCTTTACTTATGGAAACCAAGATTTCGTTTGTATGGGCGATCGGAATCAATTTGGGATTTTACATTTGTCACTCAACGGCTACCAAATCTTCTAGATACAGAGCTGTCCAATGGGTATATTGGAAGACGATTCTCGGGATGCTGTCCAACGGGTAGTTTGGAAGTGGAGGAGTATTTAAGGAGATCATGGACCGATGAGCAAGTAAGAGACGGAGCGTAGAATTTAAATTCCAAAGTCTGAGTGACTTTCGTTCATATACTTGTCTCTTGAAAGCTTAAACGTTTGTAATCGTGAGAGAAATACCAAAAGAGTGACTTAGTGAGATAGTGTGATCTACTACTAAGTGTTTGCACTCAGTTGTAATCTCTTGTTGATTGCATAGTGGAATCCAACCAAGAAGGCTGTTATCGTGGGAGAGTGGACGTAGGCTTGGATTAAGCCGAACCACTATAAATCTCGTGTTCTTATTCTCTTCCCTAACTCCTTTATTTTGTTCATACTAGCACACTCACAATCTCCCCCTTTTTGATGGTGACAAAACTTTCCTGCAGATTTGGGTAACTTTGACCTGTAAAACATTACTCAAGCAAACATGAATATCTCACAAAAGACAAATGGCTTAGTAAAGATAACATTAGAATCTACATCCACAGAAAATAGGTTAGTTCTGTAAATGAGCAAAGCCATGAGATATCAATAGTGCTTAAGATAAACAAATGTTTAAATAGTCAAATCCAAATCTAGTCCAAATCCAAACAGCCAAACAAAAAAGTCAAGTCAATCAAACATAATCGTCACAAAATAAAAGTCAAGAGTTCAAAGTTCAAAGTCAAATCTACACCATATCTCTCCCCCTTTTTGTCATCATTAAAAAGGTAGAGATGAAAAGAGAATGGAATTAAGATTGCTTAGGAACACGAACACGCTGGAAATCTCCCATTGACTGGACAATCCCTTCCAGCTTTTTCAAATCCTCCTTCAATTGCACCACATCTTCACCTTTAGCATTTGCTTGAACTTGAAGAGCAAGGGTATTGATTTGATCATGCAAAGAAACTGAAGAGGCTTGTCCTGCATTTTGCAAGTTCTGAATTTCGTATCCCAGAGCATAAGTTTGGCCTCGCATCTCCAAAAGAACATCAAGCACTCTGCAAAAGTCTGTTGAATTATCTGTTTGAGTATTGGCTTCTGCACGATTAGACGGTGTATTGGCAGTTGATGGCAAATCAATATGGTCATGCAGATTGGGCGATGAAACATCATGTCTCTCCTCAGGAAATTGAGAGGCATAGATGTCCTCTAGATTTGTTGGAAAACGACTTACTCCTTTACTGGTGGCAGGAAATGAGGACGTACCCATTTTCTCAGGATCTTCCCCTGTTTCAATGCCTTCAGGTGGAGAAAAATATTCCTCATGCTCTGCTTCTGCTTGTTCTCCTTGTCCTCTTCTTCTTCTTCCTCAATCCTTTCCTCCTCTGCTTCTTTCTCCAATTCTTCTCTCTCTCCAGTCCTCTGTTCTGTCTCATCCTTGTCTTGTTCCTGTCTCTTCGTTGTCTCTAGATTAGAATGACTCAAGTTCTTCAATGCCATCGCATAAATGGTGATATCATCATCATCCTTTTCATCCTTAATGATGAGTGCTCTTCTTTTCTTGGATGGAGCAACCATGGGCTCCTTCCCTTTCCTCTTTGCAGCCGAAGAGATTGGATGACTCTTGACAGGGGTTTTCACCTTGCATTGCTTCAAAGCCTTGTTGAGTTTCTTCAGACGCATTTTAGAGACCATTCTCAGTCCCACCACCATTTGATCATGTTCGAACACAAAGAATCCGGGGAGGTTGAACGTTCAAATGTCTGAATAACTTGGTCACAAGTGCTGAGTAAGGAAGTTGACCCTTATCCTTCACCATTGTTCTGTACATGTGGAACATAATAGTGTGTGGAAGAGAGAACTTTTTGCCAGCATTGATGGCATACATCAGCTTTGCCTCTGAGTTTGAAACGTCAGTCTTTGAAGTTGATTTTGATCTGAGGCAGTTAATCACTATCTTGTGAAGCAAAATGTTGGATGCATTCATCCTCAAATAGGAAATCTTTCCTTCTGTTGTTCTATCCTGAGCAAGCTCTATCGTTGCACAAGCAATAGACACATTGATAGGTTGATATCTCCTTCTTTCAACTTCAATCACATCAGCCAATGTATTCATGTCAACCACATAATCCTAATCTCAAACACTAAAAGAAAATCTATTCGCATCCAAGAAATTGAGATTCAAATAGAAGTAAGCAGTAAGTTCAGCATGAGCATCTATCGTTTCAGAACAAAACTGTTCGAGTTGAAGAAGATTGAATTTTTCTCACAGATTGACATTCAGAGAGTCAAGAAAATCAAAGTCCACACTTCTAGGGTTTATCACACCACGCTTTAGCAACTTAGAGTACAGTTGCTTGTGTTTCTCTGAGCAAAACAAGTCTGTCATTTTGCTTCGGATTTTTGCCGCAACACCCATTCTAGGTTTAAACTGACTGTACATCCTATCATCATCATACCCATCAGGTTGACTCAGCCCTCCAACACGTGGATCACTTGGGATATTTGCCAATGCTTCTTCCGCCGACCCCGCAGGGGCAATTCCCAATCGTTCCATTGTGCGTAAAAAGAAAGTTTCATTTTTATACCCTTTGTCTTTCAGAAATTCATCAATGTAGTTCAACGGAGTACGACTCCTCTTCAAAACACGATAAAGCTTATAAGTAAAAGGGGGCTTATGAGTTCTTACGGGTTCTGCATCTTCGATGATTTCTTCCTCTTTTCGATGTGCAACATCCTGAGGTCTAGATGGAGGAGATGGACGCTGTTGAGAATGTTGTTGGCTCTGCTATTGTCTAGGAGATTCTTCTTCCTCGGTGAGATCAAAGTGCGTAGGCCCCTCACGCATTTGCTGTGGTCCCCTGTTTGCAATCCTCGAAGACTTTCTTTGAGACGACATCTTTCACAGTCTTTGAGAGATTCCAAGCTTGTTTCCCCAAAAAAATGAAAACTTTTCAAGGATTAAACAAGAGAAGAAGACATAAGTGGAAGATCTGTGCTCTCTTAGGGTTTTTGTGAGTAAAACAAAGAAGAACCAACAATATATAAGGCAGTCGAAGCGAGGCATACGTAACGCCGTAAAAGGAAATATAAAAATGCCTTTTAAAAATAACTGCCTTTTCAAAATTAGATAACAATTATTTCAAAAATAACTTCTTTTCGAAAAGGAAGGATTGCAATAATCACGAAAACTGGGAAATAACACCAATCAATTTCGGATAGATGATCGTACCTTTTCAAGATTTGATCCGAGAGATAAGTTTCTAAAATAGAAGAACTTACAGTCGTAAATCTTGATTGTCCGAGTCCGAGAGTTTTTAGACTTTTAGTCCCGAGTCGAACTTCCTCGAGACTTTAAGATATTGAATCGAAACAAATGACTTCAAATTGATTTTTCTCCAAAGGCTTTGTAAATATATCCGTCGGTTGATTCTTTGAATCAATAAATTGAATCGAAACATCTCCACTTTGAACATGATCTCTAATGAAATGATGTTGAATCTCTATGTGTTTTGCTCTTGAGTGAAGAATCGGATTCTTGGTGAGATTGATTACGCTGGTGTTGTCACATTTGATCTTAGTGCATGAATCTTCAATTCCAAAGTCTCTTAGCTATTGTTTTATCCACAGAAATTTGTGAACAACAGCTTCCAAGAGCTACATACTTTGCTTCGCCGTAGAAAGAGCTACCGTACTTTGCTTCCTTGAAAACCAAGATACTGTCCTGCTTCCAAGTAGTTGATAGGTGCCCGAGGTACTCTTTCTATCAACTCTGCATCCGACTAGGTCTGCGTCTGAGACCCAAATTTGAAGTTGAGGCAATGTATTTGATAACACGCTTTGCGGCACTTAAATGAGATTCTTTAGGGTCTGATTGAAATTTGGCACAAATACAAACACTAAACAAAATGTCAGGTCTGGAAGTAGTTAGATAAAGAAGTGAACTAATGATACTCTTGTATAGCTTTTGGTTAACTTTCTTTCATTCTTCATCTTTGTCCAGCTTCAAAGAACTTGACATTGGTATATCGGTCTTTTTGCAATTTTCTAGTCCAAACTTTTTGACAAGTTCTTTAGCATATTTTTCTTGATGAATAAAGGTTCCCTCCTTCAGTTGTTTCACTTGAAGCCCGAGAAAGAAGGTTAGTTCACTTATCATGCTCATTTCAAACTCATTCTGCATAGATTTAGAGAATTTCTTACACAGACTTTCATTAGAAGATCCAAAAATAATATCATCAACATAAATTTGAACAAGTAAAAAGCTTTTGCTTTCTTTCTTGATAAACAATGTAGTATCTACTTTACTTTTGACAAAGCCATTTTGAATTAAAAACTTACTTAGTCTATTGTACCAAGCTCGAGGTGCTTGCTTTAAACCATATAGAGCCTTTTTCAATCTGAATATAGAGTCTGGTTTCCTTGGGTCTTCAAAACCGGGTGGTTGTTCCACATAGACTTCCTCTTGGATAAATCCATTTAAGAAAGCACTTTTGATGTCCATTTGGAATAACCTGAAATTCTTATGACAAGCAAAAGCAAGTAATAGTCTAATTGCTTCTAACCTTGCTACTGGTGCGTAAGTCTTATCATAGTCTATCCCTTCTTCTTGCGTATATCCCTTGGCCACGAGTCTTGCTTTGTTTCTTACGACTTTTCCTTTCTCGTTCATCTTGTTCCTGAAAACCCATTTAGCTCCAATGATGGATTTACCTTTCGGTTTAGGAGTTAATTCCCAGACATCATTGATACTGAATTGCCTGAGTTCTTCTTGCATAGCTTCAATCCAGCTTTCATCAGTTAAAGCTTCTTCTATGCTTTTTTGGGTTCTATTTCAGAAATAAGAGCCACGGCACTAGACTATTCACGCCTTTTGGATCTTGTGCGAATTCCTTCATTAATATCATCAATAATGAGATCTTTGGGATGACTGGACTTATGCTTCCAGTTGCTGGTTGATTTGTCAGACTGTTGATCTTTTTCCTCATTTGAATCTTCGTTGATCATTTGTTGCTTGTCTTATGAAGTTTGAGCTGCTTCTGGAGATTTAGACTTTGTAGAGTCTGGAGCAAGTTCAGATTCTTCATGATGATTGTGAATTAGTTGATTTTGCATAATGTCTTGGAATTTGACATTCATCGATTCCTCCATAGATTGAGTCTTCTTGTTGTAAACTTTGTAAACTTTGCTTGTGATAGAATATCCAAGGAAAATACCTTCATTTGATTTTTCTTCAAACTTACCAACTCGATCATTTGCATTTTTCAATATAAAACATTTACATCCAAACACATGAAAATATGAAACAATGGGCTTCTTTCCTTTGAATAACTCATAGGGAGTTTTCTCCAGAATAGGCCTTAAAAAGACTCTATTAATAATATAACATCCTGTAGAAACTGCTTCAGCCCAAAAATGAGAAGAGATGTTACTTTCAATTAAAAGAGTTCTAGCTATTTCCTGGAGTGACCTATTCTGACTCCATTTTGCTCTGGAGTATATGGTGAAGAGAACACATGCTGAAAACTAGATTCATCACAAAATTCAAATTCACCTCCATGGTCTGTCCGTATATTTGAAATAACATACCCTTTCTCATTTTGGACCTTTTTAGCAAACTTTATAAAGTAAGAAAATGTTTCAAATTTACTTGCTAGGAAATATACCCAAGTGAATCGTGAATAATCATCAACAATTACTAAACAGTATTTCTTACCTCCAATGCTCTGAGTTCTGGTTGGTCCAAAGAGATCCATATGCAAGAGCTATAGTACACGATTAGTGGATACTTGATTTATTGGTTTGAATGAGTTTCTTATCTGTTTTCCCAACACGCATGGTGTGCATAGATCCAACTTTTGGTATGTCAGATTGGGTAGTCCACGAACACGCTTCTTTGCTGAGATTTTGGCTATTTGCTTCATGTTGATGTGCCCAAGTTTTCTGTACCATAAGTTTGCTTCTTCTTGAATTGAGATTAGACATTGGGTTTCATCTGGTTTGATATCCAAGAGGTAGATATTCCTATGTCTTCGACTTGTGAAAGACTGAGTGGAGTCTTTATTGGTTCATGAACATATTCCTTCTTGAAAGTTGATTTTGAAACCGGTGTCGCACGGTGACCGATACTCGCAAATTGTAGTTGAGTCCTTCCACTAAGGAAACATTACCGATCGTGAGGCTTCCAATCTTTATAGTTCTGTATCCCATAATTCTTCCTTTGCTGTTTCCTCCCAAAGAAACTTTTCCACCATTAACTTGTACAAGCTTTATGAAGCAATTTGAATCTCCTGTCATATGTCTTGAGCATCCACTATCCAGATACCATTTAACATTTTTCTTGATAGTGACCTGTATTTAGAAAATAGATTCAAGCTTTCTTTGATACCCATATTTTCTTGGGTCCATAGGTGTTAGTGTGATATACGGTCTTTGCCCATACATTCTTAACATGTTTCCAAACCATATGACATTCTTTCTTAAAATGATCGAGCTATTGCACTTAGAACATTTAAGAGCACTTTGCGACCTCTTGGTTTTACAAAAACTTTTTGGAAATGATTTTTGTAAGCATCTTTTGTAGGTCTTTGCTTAATTCTTTCCTTTACTTTAGGAAAATCAATTAGAGGAATGGTTTCAGCAGTCATTCCTAAACCTGATTTGTTAAAGTAAGGTCTTTGTGCTGAAAGAATTTTTCAAGTTTCTCAGATCCTATAAAAAATCTTTTAGAAATACTTGAGATATCATTTTTCAAGAATGCATTTTCTTTTGGAAGGTTGTCTGCATTTTCTTTCAAAGTAGTAATACTTTTGTCTAAACTTTTGACCTTTTCTTTCCAAACATTTTCCTGTTGTTTTAGTGTAGAATTTTCTCTTTTAAGTTCGGAAATCCTTTTGAGAGAAGTTTTGAGACTAAGACACAATTAATCAATGTATCTAGAGACTTTAGTAGGGATTTTCAAATTACTTACCTCGATTTCATTGTCTGAATCTGAGTCTGATTGTGCCATGAGACAAATATTGGCATAATCATCATCACTTTCCTCACATTCTGTATCCCTCCAAGTTTCTGCTTTAAGTGCCTTTCGATATTTCTCAGCTTTTCCTTTCTTTTTCCTCAGAAGAGGACAGTTGGGTCTAATGTGTCCCTTTTTCTTACATTCAAAGTAGACTACATCTTTATTGGATTCATCATCCTCAACCGACTTAGTATGTTGCTTTTGAAAACTTTGTTTCTTTGGATTGAATCTTCTCCCATTTATGTTTAGTTTTCTGAATCTTCTTTTCATGAGAGCAAACTCTTCATCATCCATATCGTCTTCAGAATCTGTGACATCAGAATCATCATTATATTTTAATGCGATGGATTTCTTACCTTTAGGATCTTCATCTTCGTTGATTTGCTCTACTTCATAAGACTGAAGAGTCCCAACCAATTCGTTATAGAGAGTGGCATGATTCTTTGTGTCTCCCTTATTGAGGTCTTTATGTGATTCCAATCCTTGGACAGTCCACGCAGTAGCCTGTTTACCTTCATGGGTTCAGAAATTGGTTGACCTTGATATTCAAGACCATTTATGATTTCTGTAAAACAACTAAACATGTTAGTGATAGATTCTCCTGATTTCATTTTGAATGCTTTGTATTAACCAAGCAGAATGTTGATTCTGGTTTCTTTCACTCGATCAGTTCCTTCATAGGTGATGTGTAATCTATCCTAGACTTCTTTAGCTGTTTCACAAGAAGATATTCTGTTATATTCAGTAGGAGGTAATGCACAATATAAAGAATAAATTGCTTTTGCATCAAGAGCTTGTCTCTTGGTTATCTCTTCTTGAGTCATTTCACTAGACTTAACGGCTTCTTTTCCTCTTTCTGAGACTGGTGCAGCTTTAGGAATGATTCCTTTGTCTACCACATCCCATTCCAGAGGATCCTTTGATCTTAAGAATGCCTTCATCTTGTTTTTCCATATGTTGTATTCCTTTCCATCAAAATAAGGCGGTCTGGTGTTGCTTTGCCTTTCAACCAGTCCTGGAGCCAACATACTAGCCATGGATCTTTAACTCTGAAGTAAAACACTTCAACTTAAGTGAGTACACAGGCTCTGATACCAATTGTGAAAGCTAGTACGAGCACCTAGAGGGGGGTGAATAGGTGTAAAAACAAATTTCCGAGTAAAGCGTGCAACTCAAATCAGCAATTGATTATGAAAAGGAAATTAGACTCTTGTAAATAAATTGAGTTACGATCAAAGTAAAAGAGCGTAGGGAAGAGAATAAGAACACAGGGTTTATAGTGGTTCAGCTTAATCCAAACCTACGTCCACTCTTCCACACTGACAGCCCACCGGCTGGATTTCACTATGAAACAAAAGAGTTGTTACAGTAAAGCTCTTCCTTGATTCCACAGTGTAGAGACTTTGCTACACTTCCTCAAGGTCTCTCAAAGATATAGACTCTCTTTTGCGTACAAGATTTCGCTCAACAATTTAATTGACTAAGAACAAGGAGCTTCAAACTTTGGAATTCTTCTATCGCGCACACACTCTAACAATTGGAATGTCTTCCTTATATACTCCTTCATGCCATCACACCCGTTGGCATTTACCAAAGGAATTTTTCCGATCTACCCGTTGGACATAATCAATTAGGAAGATTTCGAGCTATTTAAGGAACATGAAGATAGCCCACCAATCTTGCCCGCCCATACAATCAGGATCTAGGTTTCCATAAGTAGAACCTTCCAAGTATACTTCGCCAATCAACGGATCCAAGATCCCTGAATCAATCTTGATTTGAATAATGGATTCCGACATGCTATATCCAGCCAAGAGATCTTCTTTAGTCGATAGAATCAAATCCTTAAAGAGATGCTCCGTTTCGGATAAGCCTTCTTCGACAGTCTAGAAACTGTCAATGAGAATAGACTTTGAGTCTTGAGTCTGGTAGTTCGAAGGTCTTCAGACTTTGATGGAAGAGTCTGCAAGTCTTCAGACTAGACTGATGGAAACATTTTGTCAACTTCAAAACACTTAAGAATGTTTTCTCCAACACTTAGAAGTCATTTTGTTAGAGTTAAGGTGTAATTTAGTCATTTTGTAGTCGAGATATAATTTTATTAGATTTTAACATTATTCTTTGGTTATTTGATAGGGCCGTGAGTTCGACGATACATGTATCGTTCGTTGTTTGGTCGTAGACGACGAGGTGAGTGGTACTATATCTTCTTTGGTTTTATAAAATCATGTCTTGAAGTATGTATGTATATATATTGAATCAAGAAGATCATTTTTATTGCATAAAAGCCAGATCGAACAATTGCTACCCTTTGGTTGATTGTGAATGTTTGAAAAGCATGTTATACAAGATTTGTGGAAAAACATATATGAAATTGCTTTGTGACTGATTTATGGAAAGGTTTATGATGATTTGAGGAATGGATATGAAATGGATGATGGGCTATATTGCAAAATGTTATTTGTTTGGTTTAAAATATTGATTTATGGATTGGATTTATGGTATTGGAGAATGATTATTTATGCTCAATATGACTGTGAACCCAGTGAGGGGTTTTTAGGGTATGCATATCAGGTTTAGGATATCCTTCTGGGCCCAGCCACCGACTTTGTAGGTGGAGACCTTGCCAAGAAGAGAATCTTGGTCGCCTTGTCACAAGGTGTTGTGTCGTGACCATGGTTAGTTATTGAGCAAAAAATTGATCAATGGATAGACCACTGATATGTGTTTTTGATGGAGATTATTTAATGGATTCGACCATTGATACTTGACTTTTGATGGTGATTTAAATGAGTTTTCCATATTAGTATAAAACTTTGATGATAAGAAATAACTCTTATAAGATTCAATATGTATTTTATATATTGAGTTGGCGTTATGAAGTTTGGTATTACTTTGTATACATGTATAGTGGTTGTTCGATCTGCTTAGAAGATATGTACTACTCACTGAGCTATTGTTGCTCATTCCACTCCTCCTTTGATCTTTTCAGGTTCCTCAGTTAGCGGCGAATAGAGTGAGTGCGCCTTTAGTGGGAAACTTTTGGGGAGTTCTATTTTGTTTTTGGTATGGTTTAAGGAAGTGGTGCAAATAATACTTACTAGTAGTTGGATCGTCTAAGTTTTAAACGTATTTCTCTTTTCTCTTTTTGGTGGATTATAGAAACTTTAATGTTGCAACCAATTTGTTGGTTTATCTGATATATATATATATATATATATATGTTTTGAGATATATATAAGTTAATATCAGTTTGTTAGTTGTGTTTGAGGCTGCGTCCTTTGTAAAGAAGGACGGCCGTGTCATCCCCATTCTTTGTAGTTTTGGGGTGTGACAATTTGAGCCCAACTATGACGACTCACTACCCTGTCGTGTTCGAACTACCCACAAGCTGCTGCTTTGCCGTGTCTTGTCTGTGGCCAGCCACTAGGATATGAGTTTCTACCGCACTTGCCATGGCTGTCGATTGAATCTCTCCTATTCCATAAAGCCAAACCAATGATTTGCTGAGATCCTAGAGTTTCTTTCGTTGTCAGGCCTGCGCTGAACGTCTACCGAGCTCCTCCATCAGTCGAAAGTCTTTTACTTTCGCAGCTTTTTGATTCATTGGCTGGGCCTCACGGTGGTGGAATCGTGGTTTGACCACCAACCTTTAATCACCGGTTACTCACCAAAAACCTGTGAAGTCTTGGTAATACTTCACTTGTTGGTTTGCAAGCCTTGCCACCATCCCCTCAAGAAAGATGTGCCCTGGACTAGGTAATCTCTTTAGATTAAATTCAGTTCAAATATTTAGTTTCCTAGCTTGTGATTCTGACTTGATTTGTTTTGACATATTTAATCATTATCCGATTACAAAATTTGTCATATTAAGTCATAATAATAAAAATTATTGAGCCGTGAGACGTAAATTTACGGATTGCTTTGCGTAATTGATTCGCATTAAGATAATATGTCATTGAGTTGCACTAGTGAATTATCAATAGGACATATATTTCGATGCTCATTTGATACTTAATCGTTATGTATACATCACATATCATGCATCATATGTCATTCTAGAACTTAGGTCCATATACATTTCATGTTTAAAGCAACGCACCTTAATTTTTAAGATTCACATAGAATTAGGATAATTTTCCTTTAATAAAACAAGAAAAGAATAAAAAAATGTTATTTAGGTCATATAGATTTCATAATATGCATACCAGGTGTTGCGCTTTAGTTAGTGAGTCATATGTTTTAGGTTTAATGTCTAAGTATTCCCATCAGGTAGTCTAACCATAATTAATTATTGTGTTTCATGCATTATTAATGATGTATGTAGTTAAGTTTTTTTTTTTTTCAAAAGAAGAAGAAGAAGAAAATGCCAAAAGATTAACGTTGCATCATTAGGTCACTTTCTTTTCAATAAACATTATTAAGTTGTGTTAGTTTTTTTATTTATTTAAAAGGTAAACACAAAGGTCATTTGCTTGGTTAATTAATAGGGTTACTTCATAATTAATCCCATTTCATGTCATTATTATTTCGTGTAGGTTGCATATAAAAAACCAAAGAATTTATCAGAATTGCATTATTTTAAAAAGAAAATCATAAAAAGAACATGCATGCACATAGAATTACCACGTTGTTCATTATGTAGCGCATACATAGTTAGGATCATGTAAGTTAGATTGTACACATATTGTGATGGTTCACATTATGTCATATGAATCGCATCTCACATGCCATTATAGTAAAGATCATGCATATTAAATTTAGATTAAGACTGCATATAATTAATATTTTTTATAAAAGAATAATAAAAAACTTAAGTGTCATTTAGGAATCATGTTTAGGGCATGCATTTTTAATCAAAATTTTGTAAGTTTTTTTTTTTTTTTAAAGAGAATAAACCTTAATAGAGTTGTAGTTTGTTCTTCTTAATGTTAGCTATAATTTTTACAATTCATCACTTGGGTTTATTGAATGTTATTTTATTGATTGTGCACCCGTATGACCACCCTTTGCATGTTAGTGGCTTAGGTTAAAATTAGTCAAGATTGCTTGTAAAGTATTTTTCAAATTAAAATGAAAGGGTATTGAAATGACGTTAGATTAATTTAACATAATCATGTTCCCGGACCTACTGAATCTCTGGTTTGCAAAAGTAAAGTATTCTCCCATACTTTATTTGGGTTTCTAATCAACCCTAATTGATTAGTGACGGCTCCCAATTGAGTAAAATTGCATGTTCATATGGATTAGTTTATAAGTGTCAAGTTGTGATAGGTAGGACTTGGGAGGGTCCGTGCTAAGTCTTTGGACTAAGTAATCCATTAGCTTTCCTTCGGGCAATTCACCTTCGGAAGGGTCATGACAACTGAGTATTCTCTTCCACCATCATAAAGCACTTCAATCTTTGTTACTCTCATAGAAACCTTTGCTAGACGAGACAAAACTGACGTGGTAGAAATGCGAAACCACCTTAGATAAATGGATTAGTTAAAGAAAGAAAAGGGGAAAGAAAAGATTCCTAAAGAATTTTCCACCTCTATAAAGGAGAAATCTGATCAAATGATACTATCCAACCCATTGGAATCATTCTTGAGAGATCTGGGCAAGCAAAGAAAAACAGCCTAATTCTTCTACCTTAAAAGACTAGATTTAGTGTCCATCAAAATCGGTTCTTCCAGTTGATTCCGATTTGGACTCAGACTCAGTATCTCTTTCATTCTCTCTCTTTTTTTTTTGATCCCCGTTGTTGAATCCTTTCCTATTGTACTAGCCACTTCTTCAATATTCATGGCCAATCCCCCAAATCAAGAGATGAATCCAAACCTTTACAAACCAGAGGTTATCCAACCAAATAATCCATCCTACAATCTAACTTCCTCCTCTAAACAATTTTTTATTTATTAATTGTTGATGATATTCCTTATTCCAAATGGCTAGAAAGATTCAAAGAATTTCATACTTGATTAAACGCCTAAGCTCTCACAAATCACGACAAGTATGATGTCCTTTTTGGATTTGTCACAAGGTTCATAGGAAATCTCAAACATTGGTGGCAATTGATGACAAATCAAGATCAAGTTCAATTTCTGCTCTCAGTAGATTTTGGCCAAGTTTTTGCTCTCCTCTACGATTTTTTCATTAGTAAACCTGTTGACCTCCATGAGCTCAAGAGAAGAGAGTTTTTTTGAAACAAAATGCTGCTCTATCCAAAAAAGGCATCTTGATAAGCATTATCAGGAAATGCTCAAACTCTTCTATAGCCTTGGAGTTGATGCAAACCTGAAATAGATTTTTCTAGCCTCTATTCCTAGAGAGTTATCTCAGCAAGTCGAGAGATCCTTTCTCAACAAGCAAAGAAGAATTATGGATATTCTCTTGGGAGAAATATAGCAAGAGATCCATTTGTACCTTGATGATTTGTGTCTAAGGTGCCAAATGATGAAAACATACCTCAAAGACAATCGAGAACTTAATAAAGCCTATTCACGTCAGAATTTGAATATTAAGTGTTCAAAAAAAGATTGTGACAGCTCTTGTGAAAAATCTTTCAAAAAGACAAAACCTTTCAAAAGGTATTGGGTGGGAAAATCCAAGCATGAATTTAAGCATTTTCAAAGAAAGAAAATTGGTGATTCCTGCGAAGAAGAAAAGATCACTCTAATCACAAGAAATCAACTTGATACTTCATTTGCAACAAAAAAAGGTCATTTTGCTAAAAATTACCCTCGAGCAAAAAAATGTCAACCATTTGATATATTACATTGAAATTGAAACTGGTGTTTCATTTGAAAATGATGATGTTGAATCATTATTTTCCATTGACAAAGATCAATTTGAGTAAACTCTTTATGTCATTCATTGTTATCAAACTTCCAGTGAAACTGACTTTGACTCAAATTCTAAAGATATTTTCCATATATCCCTCACTTTTTCAAAACAAGATCCTAGTATATTTTCAAGTCAAGTCCATTATCCTTATTTCCCTGTAAAAATACTAACCTTAAAGTTTGTCAAACCAATTATAGTCATTGCTCTTATAAATACTAATGCAAGTTCTTAAATACCAGACACAAAAGATTCTTCCTGAAGAATATTGGACTTCTTGTGTTCGATATTTCAATTCTGCCTTAGGAGATACTTTTTTTACAAATGTGTGAACTACACTAGTAACTATTTAGTTTTTCTCTCAGTGCTCTATAACTACTACAATCTTTGAGTCTAGTATTCCCAACAAAGATCTGATCATTGGTTGAGATGTCATGACTCAAATCCCTCAACTCCAAATCATTCCTGAAAAGGTCTTAAGTATAGAGATCAGTTCTCTATATTTATTAATATTCAAAGGCTTTTCTCTATCCAAATGAGTTTGCTAGATCCAATCATGCAAAAGTTATTAGAAGTTGTTTAGAATCTCATTCTGAATTCTCTAAAAAATGTCCTCATCTTTTGTGGAAAAATTCAAAGTTCTTTGTTCGCCTCATTTTCAAGAAAAATGAAGACAAAAATCTTAGCAAGGTGAGTTACATGGAAAAGAATCTGGAGCATCTTGTTTATGCTTAGAAGGAATGCTTAGAGCTATTACAATAAGGCTTTATTCAAATTTCAAATTCTCAATAGGTTTGTGAAGCTTTTTATGTTAACAAACAAGATGAGCAAAAGAAAGGAAAAATACAGCTGGTAATAAATTATTAGTGTTACGCCTCGAACCTCGAGCGTGTGCACATTCCTCGGTGGTCGATAAAATTTGCGACATCCTAGGACGTGTTGCCGACCTATTCATTTTATGGCACATGTGGAAGTGAAACAATAACCCCTGACAATTTCACAAACAAACATGCTTTCATAAACACATTAGGTTTATATACAAAGCTAGGCTATAGACAAAAGCCTACTACAAAAAAAAAAGGGTCAACAAGCCAACTAGGCACACGAATCCCTAACCAAAAACTCCGAGGTCTCCTGGGGTTATGGGTCCACCACAGCACATCAGGAGGGTCAGCTGTACCCTTGCCTGGAGCGTCGTCGACTACCGCAACTAGGATCTCAAAACCCCGGAGGGGACGAACTCAGTATCCATTCACCCATCGGCGAAACCACACCATAAATCGATGAAGTATCCTCTGAGGTAGGCCCTTAACGACCTAGACAATAGTCATTACGAGCTCATAGATCCAAACCTCGTGACCCCTAGGAATAGGGAAGTCCATAATTAGCTCGGTAACCCTCCTAGGCTAACTAAAATGTTCCGGAGGAACCGTCATCTAAGGATCTGAAAAGATTTGAGCCCATGACGGGGTGAGACAATGTCTCAGCAAGTTCACCTCCTAAACCCGACTAGGAAGAAAATACTCTTAGCCACACAACCACAAAGACTCACTTCACCTTAGTTCCTCCTTGCACGTCAGCACAGTTCAAATACTCAACCATATGCAATAATAATACTCAATCAATTGGAACGCCACATCTCATATTTCAAGCAATCACAGGAGTCCCGATTATAAGGCCAAATCGTTATGACACGTCTCATTTCGCGCCACACAATTTTGTCCCATAATCAAGCATGTCTATCTCAATCAATCATGCGTTTCAATTGATTTAACGGTCCCAAGGGCACGATTTACTCGACGTTCGGCAATCTTTTGGCATAGCCAGGCATCGTCTCACCCCATTAAGCACGGCAATGTCTCTACTAGACGGCAATCCCGAAAGAGCATCAGTCCAAAATCTACTGCGACCGGCATTAATTGTCTAGGTGCATCCCATATAGGGGCAACGTCCACCTGACACACATCAGGGACGGGTTCTCTTAATCATCACATGATCAATCAAGTCCGGCCAAGGACATTGTGCTTTGCACTTACATTCCTCAATTAAGATAATGATCTTTGCCTATTTTCTTCATATTAAAAATACTCGGTGAAAATAATCGTGTGCGAGTATACGGTTAGATCAAACCTTAAAAATTGGTATCCTTCATTTTAAAATTCCACTATTTGATTTAGTATTTAAAACGATTTTCGATGTCAAAACCCAACACCCGGTATTTTCTAATTAAATACCAAAATTTCACGATTTTAAAATAATAACTTAAAAATCAAAATCACCATTCAATTGCACTCAATTGCATAAACTAAGCACACCACTGCAATCAGCATGAAATTCCGGTCATCGGTTATCCCGGTATAATTTCCATAAAATATTAAATAATTAAATAAATTAAATAAATGCAATTAAATACAATAAATACTAACTTAGGCCGGAAATGCTAATCTAACCACCTAAACGGGCCTAGAAAATTAATGCACCTATCTAGATAAATAGCACAACCTCTTTAGTCCCTAATTAGTCTATTCTAACCACCTAACATGCATAATTAAGCAATTAAATCACTAATCTAATCTAACTAACCACATAATCCATACTTAGTCTAAACTAATAAACCCTTAAGTATAATTAAATCCATAAGTAGAGTTTAGCAAGTAAACTCATTGGTTTTGAGGGCCGATGAATTCACTACAATGGCAACGCCAAGGCGAGCGATAACCAAGCCTGGAGAGACACCAACAGAGGTCTGGATGGGGCCTAAAATGGGCCACAAGCTCTCAGCTCTAAGCTGAGAGTTTGGCTTTTGCTTGCTACTGGAAAGGCTCGGTTGAAGGGGCTAGGACGGCTTGCGGGCGGAGTTAGGCTAGCAAGTGGCGATGGCAAGCTTGGACTATGGCGGAGGTGACTCAAGCAAAGTTGGACAGCGGCCAGGTGAGCTTGGGCAGCGACCAAGGTGAACGGTGGCTACTGGTCTTTAGCTGGCTTCCTCTGGTTCTCTTGAGCTCACAAACAGTAAGAATGGAGAAAGAAAAGCAAGGAAGAAGAAGATGGAGAGCTGCTGGCTTGAGGGGGACCAAATGGCTTCAAAGTCTTCACAAATATCACAAACCACTCATCGCAAGGCCCCCACCAATTCAGCCTTATCCTCTACTCATTTTCTGCACCCAAGCTTCTCCAAGAAGCCATCCAAAGGGTCCAAATGTTGTTGCCTCCCCTTGGCTACGAATTTTGACATTTGCTTCTTCAATTTCATTCAAATCTTCTTCAAATTAATCCAATTGATGCCCCAATGTGGCACCCCCTAACGGCCCCCAATCCATTAGGGTCGCCACCTTATTTCTTCGTCCTGGATGTCCTTTTGTTTTAATCAATGGACTTCAGGGAATCTATGTGGGGGTTCTATCACATACTTTATTATTTCCTGTGCAATGTATATGGCGGAAGCATATCCAACCACTCCCTTCCCTACACACTGAAATGATGCATACTAAATTCACATACAAATAATAGTTGGGCACTTTTTATTTACACATATCTACTAGATGGACATTATTGGTCAGTACATCAAAAAGCCGTAGTTTCTTATACTCGGCTACGTACCAAAATATAACTGACATTTCCAACAACAATATACACATATAGTCGTCCATCATTCAATGCCGGCATCCAAAAATTTTCCTTGCTGTCCTCACCATCCTCAGTCACTCCACACCGCTCGATCCCCCGTTGTCGTCGTCCTTTGGTGGTGGCGGCAGCGGCAGCGGCCCCAGAGTTCGCCCATTCCTGTGGACGTATAGGACGACATACTCTTGACGCACAGGACTTGAGGGAAGACCGGTATCGATCATCATGATCACCCTCACTCGAACGAACGTCAGTCCCAGCATATAAGGATCCTCATGCTCCAATTGCTCCCACTGCAAATCGATAGGGATCTCGTAGAATGTACTAGGAGGTGCAGGCAGCAAAGGCATCTTTTTTAGTCTGAAATATGTTAGTCCCACGAGGGGTGAGTTCGACTACTCAGCAGTTAAAGCTCTACTAAACTATATTATGCAAAACTATCACTACCCGATTTCATGCAAAATATACAAAACACATAACTGGAGGGATAGGTATGCATTAAACCGATAGATATTCCAAACAAATTGACATGACATAGCAGCACGATCAAGCTTTAGAATTCAGCAAAATTTTGATTCACTACCACCATCTTCCGGAGGACCAATGTTTGCGTCCCTTTAGGCATATTGCACCCAACCTGGTGTCACGAAGGCCTCTGATTCCATATTCCAGTCACCGGGCATCTGGAGCATGTTACGTCACATCTCTAGGCATCTCGCACCTCATCTAGCATCACGAGGAACCTCTAGGGCTCACTATGTCAATGATGTCCCATAGGCATCTAGTACGTGTTACGTCACACTTCCTGGGCATCCTGACACTCTCAAGGAACTTCTGGGGCTCACTGGGTCCCTAGGCATCTAGAGGCATCACCACTACGATCCTCCAGGCAACCCGTGTCTCGGGGCATTGTCGACCCGAGGGTCCGACGGCAGCAATAACACATCAACCATGGCGTAGCAGTCTCAAGATTTAAAAATTGATGCATGCTGATAGCAATAATCCAATAGTTGCTTTGGATTCTAAATCCCACGTACAGAATTTGAACCAAAAACAGAATGAACCTTTAAGGGATATCAACTACGATAATGAGCAAGACGTTTTATAACATGTAAAGCTTTCAAAAAAATACAGGAATGGTTTGAGATATAAATTGTACAATTTCCATTCCTTCCTTTGTTAAAAAATTTCAGGTGCAAATTATAATATTCTTCATGTCGCAAAACTTGAATGAAGTAAGCTCATCAAAACAGCAAATAAGTATTTGAAATCAGTGCATCGGTGAATCCAATTTTCGGTTCCAACATTGAGGTTTTCAAAACAATTTTGTGCAAGGTTTTAAGAGTTTCGGAACACCCAACATTCCTCGATACATTTCGAGTATTACCTCGGCCGTTAGAAATCCCCACACGATCCTTAAGATTTCTTAAAATAGAACTACTAAAATTCTGCAAACAACAAGAATCGGCACAACTTCAATACCGAAATCTCCCTCAACCATAGTCAGTCTTAAAATCCTTTCAATCGGACGGTCCAAAAATCCATCTCAACACTCCCAATCTACTGTCCGGTGCGGGAACTCAAGTAGGCCAACATACGGATGCACTTCCTCAAGCAATGACAGGATTACACGATATAGGTTAGTAGACAATAACTTGCCTTAGATCCAAAGGCGTTGACGGCAAGGGGAATTCGGAAGCTCGCAGGTCGCAGATGTGGCTAAAGTGGGCTGGACGGCAGCGACTGTAGGCGAGACGCGGTTGGTTCGGCGGTTGACTGCATGGCTGAGGCGGTTGAACCGGCTCAGTGGTGGATGGAGGCGTCACCGGTGGCAGCTGTGGCGTGGAGGGCGGACGGCCAGCGGCAGCGGAGGGGTTGGTCCTCTTCCTTTCTCTCTTTCTCTCTTTCTCTTCCTCTCTCTCTCGCGCACTCTTCTTCGACCCACTCGCCGGTTGACTATCCTAGTCAACAAAAGAATTCGGTGGCAGCTGCAACGGGTAGCAGCTGGAGGAGGCGTGTCTTCAGCATGCACGGTCGTGCTTCTGCTGGCAGCCGAGTGGGAGGGCGATGTGGCCGTTGTTGGCCATCTCTCGGTCAACAACTCTCTTCCATTAACCACCAAAGACACGTATGCATGGCCACAAGAATCAAGGGCCTTCAAGTCTTCAATTGCTGCATGAGGAAGCAATTCTAACGTGGCTGCATGGGTCAACTCCCTTCATTTGTTGACCCACAAATGGAGGGACGTGCATGAGAGATTAAAGACCCACGATTCTCATGCATAGGAGGAAAAGAGGCGGTTCGAAATTACCGATTTCCCTTTGTAGCCGACCACATCTATTGAGTACATGGAGACGTTGAATTTCATGGTGATCGAATCGTCATGACGCAACAAGAACGTGATTATGAGAGTACGTCGTAGGATCATCACAAAACGTGACATCTCAGTTCGACAATGGTAATGATGCAACGGCGACTGAAAATGGTGCCTATGACGCGATCCGATGACAAGTTCGTCGATCCCCAAACTGTTACGTATTCGAGATCCGGCAAAATTTGGATGTCACACCCAAAAATTCAGCTAAGGTGTCCACATCAAATTTGCATTTTTCCTTACCAATTAGTCCAACTTGATTGCCAAAAATGCAACAAAAAACGGTTATCTAATTTTCCCGGGCCAAAAACACCTAACTTCAATTTGTTGCCGAAAACTCGGGTTTGCAGAAAAAAAGTCTTCGGATGATGAGTTGACGTTCCTAAAATGAATCATGACATGACAGAACTTTTAATTTCTGAAATCGGGTTCAATTTCGTGGTTAATTTCAACCAGGCGCGATTTTAGCATGACCTAACCTATCAGGTAGCTTTCAGGAATTTTTAGTGCATTTGACCTATGGTTGATTATTTTCAAGCCACACTGTACATCTTCGACACATTGATGACTCTCGGTTGTCGTGAAAATCTCGAGATTTCAAATACGGGTACAAGTTATAGAAATGACAGAAAAATCGGTTTAGTGTCGTTTGACAGAAATTTTGCAATCAGGTGAAATCAACCACACACTAATCACATACCTCTATCGAATCGACTTATCTTCGGTCTCTGATCGATTTTGATAGTGTCGTAATGACCCTTGCAGATTAGCACGGTTGAGCAGTTGATTCCTGGTCAAATTCTCAAGTCTATTGTGTTTAGATTCTTTAACGGCTTCACCTGATAGATTAGTTATCCCGTGAGTGATCAGCTTAGGGAAAAGAACTATAGGTGCGTTGATGAAAAGCCCAACTTATTCAATCGAAAACAGAACTTGAAAATCAGGATGTCACAATTAGCCCCTCAACATTTTCCTCCAAGATAATAAATTCCCTTTACCCTTAAGAAATTCTTTTTTTGCGAGATTATCCAAAGCCCACCACATCTATTCCAAATTTGTTCTCAAAGCTGGATTCTGACAATTAGGCATTCATCCTGAAAATAGACCCAAGACAATGTTATGTATTACAATCCAGTATTATCAATGGAATGCCATCTTTTTGGCCTCAAAGTAGCCCTATCGTTATTCTAAAAGGCAATGTGCCGAATTTTCTAGCTAATTTTGTCGAGTGTAGTAGTTTACATTGATGACATCTTGCTCTACAGTCTTGATGAAAAATCCCACTGCCAACTTCTTGAGTAGTTTGCAGACATTGTAAATGAGTATGAGATTATGCTCTCTCAAAGAAAGATGAGTATTGCCTAGACAGAAATCGAATTTCTTGGTATGCACCTTAACAAAGGTACATACTACCCAAGACCCACATTACTAAAAAATTATTAAAGTTTTCAGAAGAAGACTTTACAATAAAGCAAGTTTAGCAATTTCTATGGATATCTCAAAGGCTTTGTTCCCAACATTGCAAAATTGCTAATTCCACTGCAATCAATGCTGAAGAAGAATCCATCACTTTGAGAAAAATCCTAAACCAGAGTAGTCGCCAAACTTAAGGAAATCATGTGGACTTTTCCTGCGTTGTAAATTCCATCCAAAGGAAAGAGAATCCTCAAGGTGACACCAATGATGAATATTAGAGGGCCATATTATTTGAAAAAATTGATGGTAAGCGACATCTTTGTGCTTATAAAAGTGGATTGTTTTCCTAGGCATAAATGCACTATCATTCCACTTTCGAGGAAATTTTGGCGATAAAAAATGGAATAAAAAAATTTGAATTCTATCTTATTGGCCATCATTTCTTGGTATAATTGGACATGGCATCTTTCCCTAGATGATTAAGTTAAAACAGAAGCAAATTCCAAATTATCAACTACTTTGGTGGGCTAAATGATTTTCGATATATTCTTTCACAACTAAACATATTGCCTAAAAAAGAACGTGCTCATTGATTTTCTATCTAGGCCAAAGGCACTTGCAAAGATATGTACATTATGAAGCATGCTTTCTATACTTTTCATCACAGCAAAAAATATAAGATCGAAGGAATGCAAGACTAGCCAAGTTTGGATTACCCCCCAAGAAATCATTACACAGATCCATAATGACAGCCTCATTGAAAATCTTAACAACTTCATGTGGCAGTACCACATGGACCTATTTAGACACTATGGATGCTCGATTCTTTATCCTTTTGGATTAAACTCTAGGTATCCCTTCATACATCCATTAATCTAGAAAAAAAAGATGATTTCCCTGATAACCTATGTGACATCTTGAATTTCAGGTTCTGTTTTCAATTGATATTTTCTTTGAGTTGGCCACTCACGAGATAATTAGTCTATCTGGTAAAGCCGTTAAGGGATTTTAATGCAACAGATTTGAGAATTTGATCAGGAATCGATTGCTTGATCGTGCTAATCTGCAAGGATCACTATGGCACAGCTAAAAATTGATTAGAGACCGGAGATAGGTCGATTTGACAGAACCATGTGATTAAGTGTGGGTGATTCTACCTAATTGCAAAATTCTTGTTAGTCGACACTAGATCGATTTTTCTGTCGTTTTGGTGCCTTGTGTCCGTATTTGAAATCTCGAGATTTTTACAATAACCGAGGGTCACCAATGTGTTGAAAATGTACAATGTGGCTCGAAAATAATAGACCACGAGTCAATTGCACTAAAATTTTTTTAAAAGCTACCCGGTGGGCTAGGTTACGCTAAAATCGCGCCCAGTTGAAATTAACTGCGAATTTGAACCTGATTTCAGAAATTGAAAGTTCTGACATGTCACGATTTATTTTAGGAGCGTTGACTCATTCTCTAAAGATTTTTCGACAAACCGGCATTTTTGGTGAAAAGTCAAAGTAGGGCCATTTTGGACTAGGAAAATTAGAGGGCCGTTTTTTGTCACGTTTTTGGGATTTAAGTTGGACTAATTGATGATGAAAAATCATAAGAGGGACGATGGCACCTTGCCTGAATTTTTGGGGCTTCAATTGAACTCAATTGGAGGGGAACTTAATGAAATGGAAGGGCTAAGTGTACAAAATTCGTAGGCCTAAAGGGCGTGCAACATTTCAGCCTCAACTAAGGCTTGTTGGGGAAGTTTTGTGAGGGAAAAGAGGCCATGGATGACAACCAACGTGGTAAGGCATGAACTCAAGTGCTTTGAATAGAATTGTGGACTTTGGAGGCCAAATGGTGGTCCCCCTTCAACCGAGGTGGTAAGGCGTGAACTCACTAAACCTTGCTTAGGAGGTTAATTATGCTTAAGGGTTGACTAAATTACCTTAAGAATGGATTAGTGATCATCTAGAATTCTTAGATTAGGCTTAAGATGGATTATTGTTAATCGAATTGGTTGGATTAGCACTAACGAGGTTGGATTAGTCCAAATCAGTGGACTTTCTTCAGTTCGGATCTCTGGACCCTTGTCGTTTGCTATTTTTGTGGACCGAAATATGTTGCGATTTTGAGATTGCTTCATTCTTGAGAAATGTTTTAAATATCTTAAGCTATAACATATATTTTTCTCAAGATTTTTGGGGATTTAAAAGAAGGAGATATTAGTTCCGTCATTTGCAAACAGAATCTCGGACTGTGTTGGAATTTGTGACATTTTGGGATTCTAGGGATTTTTATGAACTCTTAGGGTTCGAATTTCAAAATGATTTTTTCATAAAAGTTATTTTCACATCTTTTAGTTTAACATAGTCAAATTTCAGATCAAATGAACAAGTTTTGAATCTCAAACCAAACTGATTTTGGAAAACAAACTTTCTGGAAACGGACGTAGTTGTTGGTACTTAATTGAGTGATTTACTGGGCTAAATCTAGAAGGATCTAGGTTAAAGTGTCTTCATAAAAAATGTTCGTTTATCTTTCTTTTACAACATATTCAAATTTGGAAATTTTCCAAACTCGTTTGATTAGATTTCTGGATTTAAACTCAGAGATGCGCGAGTGAGCATTTTCTGCCGGTTAGGGCTGGTTATGATTTTATGGTGTTAATGGTGCAATGTTTGCTAGTTTGTGCATATTTGATGATATGGTTGGTTAATGACATACCTAGAGCTTATGCTTGATGATCATGTGATGGTTTATAGTCATGGCAAGGTGACTATTGAACATTGAGGTGACATGGGTTGTGTTGAGGGAACCCGATGTGTTGTGAGCATGTAAAGGACTAAGTACTACGCTAGGATCTCGATTCTTTTAAGAATCTCAAATGGACATACGTACCTCGGACTCAGCTTTCCCTTCTTGCCAAAGTGCGAAGTTCCCATCATTGGTGACACATTTATAAAAACGTGATCACCAACTTGAAATTCCAAAGATTTTCGACGTTTATCTGCGTAGCTTTTCTGGTGGCTCTGAGCGGTCTTTAATCTGTCCCTGATGACTGCAACTGCATCCATTGACTGCTGAACTAACTATGGGCCTGTAATCTTCCGTTTCCCCAACTTCATCCAAACACATTAGCGTTCTGCACACTTTGCCATAGAACGCTTAGAAAGGAGCCATCTGCATGCTTTGCTAGTAGCTGTTGTTGTAGACAAACTCGACAGGGTAAATCTGTTCCTCCCAACTTCCCTTGAAATCCAACATACAAGCTCGCAACATGTCTTCGAGGGTCCGAATCGTCTTCTCAGACTGGCCATCCGTCTGGGGATGATATACCGTACTATATTATAGCTTCGTCCCTAAGGCAGTTTGCAAAATTTTCCAAAAAGCAACTGTGAATCTCGGGTCTTGGTCTGATGTAATCGTCATTGGCACTCCATGCAGTCGAACGATCTGACACACATACAAATCTGCATGCCTGTCCAAGTCAAGGTCCTTTCACACCGCGATGAAGTGAGCCGACTTTGTCAATCTGTCGACCACTACCCAAATAGAATCATTGCCCCTATGACTCCTCGATAAGCCTGTCACATAATTTATTATGATGTGCTCCCATGTCCACTCTGGGATCTTGAGAGGTTGCAGAAGTCCTCTTGGCTTACAATGCTATGCCTTCACTTGCTGACACGTCAAACACTTGGCAATATGCTTGGCAATGTCCGCCTTTATACCAGACCACCAGTAGTGTTGACACAGATTCTGATATATCTTTGTACTGCCAGGATGAATACTGTAACTGCTACGATGAGCTTTCGATAAGATCTCCTCTTTAAGCTCTGTATTGTCAGGTACACACAATTGTCCTCGAAACCTCAGTGTTCCGTCATCAGAAATCTGAAAGTCAGCATTTCTCTTTTCGGTAACCTTTTGCAGGATCTTCTGGATCTTTGGATCTATCAACTACAACATCTTGATTCTTAGCTGTGCTTTGGTTCAATTCTGAGGATGGCCATAAGACTTGAAAGGTGGCCTACCTTAAATTTGAAAACCGAATCTCTAGCTCCTTTAAGTAGAATCCATTCCTTGAGTACCATCTGCGCAATCGATAATTTCCAACTCAAAGCATCTGCGACCTTTGTTCCTCCAACTTTCACAACACCATACGGTAAGGGGCCTTAGAGGGTGGCTTCATCCTAGGAGCCAACTCAATAACTAACTCGATCTCCCTTTCTGGGGTAGATCGAGTTATTCTTCAGGAGCACGTCACAAAACTTCTGTACCACGGCTATGTTCTCCACCTTTGGCTCCTCAACCATCATATCCACTACAGTCGTCAAATAACCTTGGCAACCCCCGTCTAACAAATTGGTTACCTCAAGCGACGAGATAAAATGGATCAAGGGTCCTCCTCAACTTCCGATAAATTCAAAAATTTCATCCATCAACGGGTCAAAATGTATTACCTTACGACAACCATTCATTACAACAAAAAGCTTATCGAGCCAAATCTTTTCATATATGATATCAAAGTTATACATATGCAAAATCGTCAAGTACAACTCTAGTCAACGATTCTCCTTTCCACGACTTTATTACAACAAACTGAAGTTCTACAAGCTTAACCAAAATTCCTCTGTGCCACTTTGATAAAATTACCCAAAAATATTCTTTCTCCTAGTCAGTGCATGGTCGGTTCATTCCTGTCCTTTTCGCCATCCTAGTGGCGTTCTACCTGCGGTGCCTTCCCTTTGTCTTGTCCCATCGGTGGCGGCGGTAGCAGCTGTTGTGGTCTCATTTACCTGCACGGACAATCCTTGAATTGGTGGCCTTGTTGGCCACATTTAAAACAGGCTCCTGTTCTAAGATGACATGGAACTGAACCATGTCTTTTCCTATAGAAATGACACACATTGTTCAAGTTGGGCATTGACTTTCCGATCCCATCCTTTTTGTTGGGCGGAATGGAATATCTTCCTTCAGACACCGGCTTCTTCCCGAATCGATTACCATTTCTATTGGACTTGAACCGTGACTTAGATGCAATGGCTTGTTCGTTCTGGTCTCTCTCTATCATCTAGACTTGTTCATACATGTTGTTGTAGTTCCTCAAGTTGAGTAGTATCATTGGACTCCTCAGTTCCTATCTGAGTCTATCTTTGAATCTCCTAACTCAGTCGATCGGATCCTCGACCAATCTAGGGGCATACTGCGATAGTTCAACGAAGTTCGCTTCGTACTGATTAACTATCATCGTAGCTTGGCGAAGGCGCTGAAATTCTGTCATCTTCAGTTCTCTGGCAGTCTTAGAAAAATACTTAGTTGAAAACCTCGACAAAGGTGTTCCATTCCGAAACCACCCCTTCAGGAAATACCATTCCTCTGGTGCTCATCCACCAAGTACTTGCAATTTCCTGCAGCTGATAGTCTGCAAGAACGACCTTCTCTATCTCGGTGCACATCAGCAGTGCAAAGGTCTTCTCCAAACCCTGAATCCATAGGGCTGCAGTCTCAGGATCTCCTATTCCAGTGAACCTTGGCGATTTCAGCTTCAAAAACTATTCCACCAGCTTATGCATCAGTCTCCTAGCAACCATGTTCCCTGGTGGAACCTCAGTAGGTGCGGCGACAGGTGTGGCAGCAGTAGCAGCATTTGCGGCCGCATTAACAGTTGCTGTGGTAGCGGCGGCTGAAGTAGTGGCACTGGCAACTTGAATCTGAGCTTGTTGATCCATTCTATTCCCCAACATCTCTAGCGCCTGCATGATCCCAATGAACCTTGGATCATCAGGGGCTACTACCCCAACACCAACAGGAGGCGGTACTACTCCACTTGTGCTGGCCTCAGCCTGCGCTCTACTACAACCGCCTCGGGTACCGACCCTAGTCGGTGTCCTACCCTGAGTTGCAGGGCCTACTGCCCTCTTCCTAGGAGTCCTTTGCTCCTAATCACTCATGCTACAGGTTCTTTATAGACACATGTTTTCTCATTCCAATACCAGATTAGAATTTGGGTGATCCACACCCCACAAGCTATCAAATAGCTATTATTCACATGCATTAGCATAATAAAACGGTCTTTCCTACTAACTATCCCATGACTCATCACATCTTATCACTCCAAGCACCGACTTGCTCTGATACCACTTAAACGGGGATCTCACGCCCCGATCCTCAAGCGTGCACGCATCCCTCTGCGGTCAATACAAATTTGTGACTTCCCAAGATGCGTCGCCGACCCTTTCATTTTAAGCACATGCGGAAGCGAAACAATAAACCCCTGACAACAAACGGCATAGGATAGGGAAGCAGGGCAACATTTCACCAAAGCCAACTTTTATAAACAACTAGGTTTAGGTACAAAACGAGTCTAGTCAAAAGTCTACGAAAGGTCGGTTTTCAAAAAGAAGCTATCTTAACCCATACTAGTCGGACACACATGCCGATCCTTCAGACTTTACCTCCACAGACTCTGGGCTTCGGGTCCTCCACGACCACTATTTAAGGACCTAAAAATGGTTATACAATAACCAGTGAGACAATGTCTCAATAAGTCCACCCCCTAAACCCTTATTAGGAAGAAAATACACCTCAGGGCGCTCTAGCCACACAACCACACAATTTGAACAAATGACTTACCTCGCCTCAGTTCCGTCTTGCACGTCAGCACAGTTCATATCACAAATGCACATAATTAATGCATACAACAATTGAAACAACTCACTTTCAAACCAATCAAATACATGAGTCCCAATTATAAGGCCAAATCGTTATGAAACATCCCATTTCGTGCCACACAATTTCGTCCCATAATCAGGTGTGGGTAACTCATATCGGTGGTTCAATCCACACCTAATATTCACTCTCAATAATCAACTTCTCAATTCAACTAGATATCCCCACTCAATATTCTGACTCAATACTCAATATCAAGCTTAAGGTTCTAGAGGTGCCCTCTCCCCACGAAGTTCCGATATCGCGTGGCACTTAGTCCTTGACCACAATCAGTCATAGTACGAGGTACGAGATGTGGCTCCCACGAATTAACACTGCCGTGTAGCACTTAGTTCTCGACTATACTAAGCAATAGCTCAAGGTACTAGAGTGGCTCCCACGAATTTCCATTATCGTGTAGCACTTAGTTCTTAACTATAAGAAGTGATAGCCCAAGTTACTAGAGGTGGCTCCCAAGAAGTCACGCTATCGTGTATCACTTAGTTCTTGGCCACGAAAAGCATTAATATAAAGTTCTAGAGGTAACTCACACGAAGTCTCTCTATCGTGTAACACTTAGCCCATATACTATGCATGAAAATATTGCAAGGCTTCTAGAGGTGACTCCCATATGACTCAATTCACCATGTAGCACTTAGATATTGACTACAATAAGTAACGGTACAAGGTACTAGAGGTGACTCACATGAGGTTTCATTATCGTGTAGCACTTAGTTCTTTACCGGCTCACAACCCATTGGGTTTTCTTAACACACCCTATGTCACCTCGACATTCAATAGTCACCTTGCCATGACTATAAACCATCATACGATCATCAAGCATAAACTCTAGGCATGTCACAAACCAACCATATCATCAAATATGCACAAACCAGCAAACATTGCACCAATAACATCACAACCATGGCATAACCATTCATGCCTCATCACGCATAACCTCCAGGCATAACACAAAGTAACCACATCACCAAATGTGCAATTTCCAACAAGCAAAACATCGAGAACCATCATAAAACTATAATCGGTCATAATCGGCAGAACGGTCTACTCGCGCATCTCCAAGTTTAAATCTAGAAATCTAATCAAACGAATTTAGAAAATTCTCAAATATGAATATGTTGTAAAGGACACATAAACGAACATTTTTTATGAAGACACCTTAACCCAGATTCTTCAAGATTAGGCCCAGTAAATCACTCAATCCATTACCAAAACTGGGTCCGTTTCTAGAAAGTCTATTTTCTAAAATCAGCTTGGTTTGAGATTCAAAACTTGTCCATTTGATCTTAAATTTGACTATGTTAAACTAGAAGATATGAAAAATAAATTTTGTGAAGAAATCATTTTGAAATTCGAACCCTAAGAGTCGATAAAAATCCATTGAATCCCAAAAGGTCACCAGTTTTAGCACAGTCCGAGATTCTGTTTGCAAATGATGGAGCTGATATCTCCTTCTTTTAAATCTCTAAAAATCTTGAGTAAAATATATGTTGTAGATGAAGATGTCTAAAACATTTCTCAAGTAGACATCAACCTCAAATTCGCAACCCATTTTGATATACAAAAATGGCAAACAGCGAGGGTCTAGAAATTAAAACTGCAGGAATTCCACTGGATTCGACTAATTCATCATCAATGGTGCTAATCTCACTAATTAAATTAACACTAATCCATTCTTAAGCTAATCTAAACAACTCTTAAGTATAATTAACCTCCTAAGCAATGTTTAGTGAGTAAACTCATCAGTTTAGCGATCCGGTGAGTCCACGGCAATGGCAATGCGGAGGTGGGTGACAAACCTCAGCGACGACACCAACCAAGGCCGGAAGTGCTCGGAAAGGGGCCACGAAACCTCACGGCTTACTGTTGGCTTTGCTTCTGTTTGCTGGTCGAAGGGGTAGAACCAAACAGCTCCAGCGGCTAGAAACGGCAAGAAACGGCTAGGCGGGTGAGCAAGGGTGACGACGAGGCTTCCGGTGACCACGAAGGCGATGTAAGGTGGCCTAGCGAGCTGCTGGACTTGCGTGTAGGGGCGGAATGAGCAACTAAGCGAGCTGCTAGGCACGGCTGGCAGGCGCGACACGTGTGGGCGAGTGGTGGCACAATCGGCTGTTCGGGCTTTGGCGGGCAGCAAGGTTGCTCTGTGGTGGCTGTTGGCTCTCCTCTACAAATTTTCAGAACTCTAAAGGTTCTAAAATGGAGAAAGCATGGTTGAGGGAGGAAGAAAGGGGACAACTCTTGCTTTTGTCTGGCTTCCTCAGCCAAAAGCAAGCCACAAAGCTTCCTCGGGAAGCCTTGGAGATGGTCCAAAGGTTGAGGGCATGGGGGCTACGAATTTGAGCATTGCCCACTCAAATTAGATTCAATTCCTCACTAATTCTCATTCAATTGAAATCAATCTAGTCCCCAAAAATTCCACTAAGATGTCCATGATCAAATTAGTATTTTTCCTTATCAATCGATCCAACTCGAATCCCAAAACGCGACCAAAAGCGGCCCTTGGATTTTGGGTCCAAAATACCCTTACTTTGAAAATTTACAGAAAATCTTAGTTTGCAGAAAAATCTTCAGAAGATGAGTTGACGATTCTAAAATGACTCGTGACATGACAGAACTTTCAGTTTCTGAAATCAGGTTCAAATTCGCGGTTAATTTCAATCTGACGTGATTTTAGCGCGACCTAATCTACTGGGTAGCTTTTAAGAATTTTTAGCTCATTTGACCGGTGGTTAATTATTTCCAAGCCCTAATGTACATTTTCGACACATTGGCAACTCTTGGTTGTTGTAAAAATCCCGAGATTTTAAATGCGGACACATGGTATCAAACCGGTCGACAAGAATTTTGCAATTAGGTGGAATCACCCACACACTAACTACGTACCTTTGTTGAATCGACCTATCTCCAGTCTCTAATCGATTTTTAAATATGCCATAATGACTCTTGCAGATTAGTATGGTTGAGCAGTCAATTCCTAGTCTAGTTCTCAAGTCTATTGCATTTAGATTCCTTAACGGCTTCACCTAATAGGCTAGTTATCTCGTGAGTGGCCAACTTAAAGAAAAGAACTATAGGCGTGTTGATGAAAAGCCCGACTCATTCAATTGAAAACAGAATTGGAAAATCAGGATGTCACAACGAGTCTTCGTGTGAGTCACCTCTAGTGCTTTGTACTATTGCTTTTTGTTGTCAAGGGCTAAGTACTACACGATAGCGAGACTTCGTGTGAGTCACCTTTAGTGCCTTGTACTATTGATTTTTGTTGTCAAGGGCTAAATACTATATGATAATGAGACTTTGTGCGAGTCACCTATAGTGCCTTGTATTATTACTATTTATGGTCAAGGACCAAGTACATCACAATGACGATACTTTGTGGGGGTCACCTCTAGAGCCTTGAGTCTGTTATTGAGTTAGAGCCTTGAGTCTGGTATTAAGTTGGAATATGGAGTTGGAATATTTAGTTTGATTTGGAGTTTGATTATTGAGAGTGAATATTAGGTGTGGATTGAACCACCGATATGAGTTACCCGCGCTTGATTATGGAACGAAATTGTGTGACACGGAATGAGATGTGTTATAACGATTTGGCATTATAATCAGGACTCCTATGTTTGATTGGTTTAATAGTGAGATGCTCCAATTGATGAGTGCATTGATTATCTGCAAATGTTTTACGAACTGTATTAACGTGCAGGAAGGAACTGAGGCGATGTGAGTCTAATTGGTTATGTGTGTAAGTTGCCTTTAGGTGTATTATATCTCACCCCGTTGTGGGTTACCATTTTCAGGTCCTTAGTGTGAAGAACCCGGAGCTTGAGAAGGAAGGGTCAAGAGCATGGGTGGCCTAGAGGTTTCTTGTTGAGATTGACCTCCTGTACGTGAACCTTAGGATTGACCTTTGTGTGTAAACCAAATTGTTTATAAAAGTGTGTTTGGTTTGAAATTGGTTGTCCTGCTTTTCTATCCTATGTTTGTTGTTGTCAAGGGATTATTTAATTTGCTTCCGCTTGTGCATTTAAATGTATGAGTCAGCGACGCGTCCTGGGAATGTCGCAAATTTTAGTCGACCATCGAGGGATGTGCGTGCGCTTGAGGTTCCTGGCGTGACAAACTATGATGGTTGTTATGGTACTTAACTAATAAGTACTTAATAGCTATTAAGTTTCCCATCAGAAGGTTCATCGCCAACTTAATCAGGATATTTACGCTTGGCCGCAACATTAAAAAGGAGAGTGATAGGAACCTTCTGGCCGTACTCAACTAGTTCCATCCTCCCACTCATTGGAAGCATCTCTTCCAGCAAGAATTAAGAACTGTTCGACCAGAACTAGAAATACACACCATTGTGTTTATCCGGCGTCCACAGGCTTTTATACGAAATAATAGCACCATTGCCAATGCACTAAAATGAGTAAGAACAACAACCTGCAAACCTCAACCACAACTTACGAAAGCTCGTATTTACATATGATTTCTTGATTATGTTGGATCTATTGAATACAACTACAGAGAACTTCAGAGAGCCTTATACCAAGAAAACATGACCATCCCTAAAAAAGTATGGAACTACTTCACACTCGTCCCATGGGATCACTACAGCCTTGCACCCGAATCGAAACGAACACTCGAAGAATTCCAACAAGCACAGGACCAAATAAGGACACCTCCATCACAAGAGCAAGAAATGGCAGACACTGATGATCCTAAACAGTTATCTCAAGAATCTTATACTCAAGCATCCTATGCCTAATAGGGAGGCCTTCTCTCTCAAGACACCTACAATCAAGGACTTTTGTACTTATCCCTTGGACTAGAAACATCTTACTATACTCAATAACAAATTGGCCCCAGCAAAACATACCTGCCGACACTTTAGGACCCTCCAAGACTCATAAGGAAGCATCCTCCTCAAGTGGAAAAGCATGTGGAATGCCCTAATAGCACAAAGAGAAGTCACCCGCAGCCCCTCTGACATTAGACTTGCAGAATTTGAACAAACACATGGAAGAATAGCTTGCAATACATAATTTTGATGATTCAGACTATGACTGCAACTCCTGCGATAAAAGATAGGCTTATAGCTAGGTTATTGCAGCACAGGTCACTGTAACAAAGTACTGTAGCAATAGGTTATCACTGTTCACAATCACTATTCATATCACCCAAAATAATTCCCGACCGAATCTTCCAAAGCCTCTATTTGCTCCAGACCCGTGAGCATGGTCCTTTGTTTGTTTGTGACCTCTTAATGCCTATAAAAGGCAAAGAGAATGTAATGTGTTGGACATAGTCCCTTGAAGTAAAGTGTGTTTGTAAAAACTCTCAATGTCTCTCTAAACACCTCTTTTTCTCCAGCCTGGTAGAATTCTCTAAGAAATGTAGCTCGGCCAAATAGAAACATTTCCATCCTGACACTCTTGAGTGTCTCTATGCTTTGAACTAAATTTCTGGGTAGTTTATTGCTAAAAAGTTGTCCCTGAAGGGCTTGAACAAGATGTTCGCCCACTGTGGGAAGGCATACCTATAGTAACTAACTTAGTTTTCTCTGGTTCTAAGCATAGATCCCCAACAATAGATAAGATATAGCAAAATTCTTAGATTTCATATCCTATCCAATCTTATCCCAACTAGAAATCTGAATGACCAAGCACTATTTAAGGGATAAAAAAAATCACCAACCACGCAGTGTTAAAATGAGATTGACGTCTTTTGAATGATCCACTATCAGCAAGTGTCAAAAAGCATGTGGTATTCTAGGCCTTAGAAAAAAAAAAAGAGGAGCATGCAAACATAAGAAGAAGCTCAGATGCTTTGAAAGGAAAAATCAGTAGATACAATAATTTATTCGGATAACATATTGAGCATCGCCAAGGCCTAATAGAATAGAGATCGGTTTCAATGATCTTGGTTTCGGGTGTGCAACAAGAACCGCCTGAACTAGACCAGATCGGCCGGTTTTGGGCGATTCCCACGGTCAACGGTCCGGTTCTCGGTTCCAAGTGGGAACTGGACCGACCGGACCAATTTTTTTTATTTAATTTATATACATATAATATATATTATATAAGCATTATATATAATGTTTATATATGAAACTTATTACAACCGGAATTGCAATTGAGGTAACAACCTCTTATGTGGCCAAGGGACCACCAAAACTCTTGTTGTTACTCTTTATTTATAGAGAAAACCTACTTGTTCGTTTCATCTTTTACTCGATGTGGGACTAATGCTCCAAGAAACCCTCATTCTTCATGCTCACTCTCTCTCTCTCTTGCTCCCCTCACTTGCAAAAGACAAGGCACTTCAAGCCTCCACGAATCCCACATTGACTAAACATTCAAAGCGTAGAGGAGAGATTGTCTATAAAACTCAAGCCAAACACAATTTTAGCCAAATTGTTCATGGCTTTTATGGTTAAGATTAAGCGTGAAACACTCAAAAGTGTGATTGATATTCACGCAAGTGACGTTCGAATATTTTGCATGTGGAAATGTGTGACTAGTTTTATTGGATTACCCGAGAACCAAATTGGATTGATTGGGTCCAGAGCACAGTCACTCTTTAATGAAAAAAAAAGTGCCGATTTTGTTGGGCCAGTCCACGGTTCCCAATTTTGGGAACCGATTCTCCCGGTCCGGTTCTCGGTTCCACCTTGGAACCATACTGAACTGGGAACTGATCACCCCTAATCTTGGTATCCAAATTACACAATGATGAAGCAATGCTTGTCCCAAATGTGAGACACCTTTTCCTTCAATTCTAGACTCAAATGCACAAAACCAAATTAGAGGGAAGTGCTGGCACCTCATGAAGCATGTCACAGTGAAGTAAATCAAGAGCCTTCAGCTTGGAAAGATGCTCGATTTCTGGAGGTAGCCTGGAAATAGCAGAACTTTGCAGCCTCAGGATCCTCAGATATATTAGCTTCCCAATATCTCCAGGAATCTCCCCTTCTAAATTCTTCAATGAGGAGGCATGTATTTCTTTAAGGCTAAGAAGACACCAAATAAAATGAGGAAACTTGCTTATGAAGCAATGGTCCATCTTTAACACTTTCAGCCTCTGCAAATTACCAGAGGAATCTGGCAATTCAAAAAAGTCTATTCCCGAAATAGCCAGCTCCTCTAAAGGGCTTTGGCCAATGGACTCTGGAAGTTTTTGCATCCAATGACAATTCCTCACTGACAAGATTCGGAGTTTTACCAGCTCTCCAACTCCATTGGGGAGACTCAATGACAAGCAATTGGGCAGAAAGAGTTTCAAGGTCCTTTGAATCATCTCCTAAGGGAATATCACGCATAGAAGACTCATCAATGAGGAGGTCATTCAAAGCTTTCGAGGCACGTAGTTCAGCAGGCAACTTGTCGAGTTCAGTGCAAGACTTCAAATTCAAGCAAAGCAATTTTTCGAGACCCCCGACTGAAGGATGTAAATGGACGAACCGAAAGGATCACTCTAGAATCAGTATCTCCAAATTTGGGAAACTAAAAAATGTAGGACTTATCAGTAATTCAGTGCAACCGGTGAGATTTAAGACTTTCAATTGCTCCATCCGTGAAACAGGAGAGAAAAAATCATAAAGTCAATTACAAAATTATCAGAATAAATGCATTAGAGCGGTAAATTAGAAACCTTTTTGATTAACCTCCAACCTCCCCAGTCTTCGGTGACTTTGCTCCATGAAAGGTCAAGAATAACCAATTTCGTCAGACTAAATTCTTTCGCTACGAAATCCCACGGGCACCCTTGCCAACGAAGCCACCTCAACGTTGGAAATACATTTGCGAAATTTCCAGTCATACTTGCATGATCCAATTTCAAGAACCTTATGTTTGGCATGCTCTTGAAATCAGTTTCCGTAAATGTATGGGGAACGCGATTTCTGAAGTCAAAGCAAAGGGTTTCCACCTCCATTCCCTACATTTGCCAGGAGTAACAAAATGAATCCGAAGCAATAATATACTATCGGACTATTTTGCTTAGTGATAAGGACTAGGGTGCTTTCTTTTCCGTCCACGCAAAGACAATCCACAAATGGTAAAATAAGTAAAAAGCTGGACAACCTTATACGTCAACGCTTTCATTTTACGGAAGAACGCAAGCTATTGAACCAAAAGCCTTTGCCTCTTCCTTGTTGATTATTTTCAGGTCTGTAACCTGTATGTACGGTCTTCTGCACTTCGCCGGATCTATAGTTCTGCTGAGGCACTTCAACAGTTTATGCATCCTCAGCATGTTGTCTCCTCCAATTTTTGCCAGGGGCATCAAAACATGGGGAGAGGGCAAAGGATCTTGATCGGGCCACATGTATAATGCAATTCGGCTATCCATACCATTTGCAAACCATACTATGTCCCGAAATATTTGTTTCTGATTTTCATCTAATGCTTCATAACACATTTTCAAAATTTCCTGACAACCCTGCAAAATTTTTCCAGAGTTCTCTGTTTGTGATTTTATCGAGTCCTCCATCTTCCTCCAATCTTCCATTATTTTTCCACGCAGAAATGAACCGATAACTTCTACAACAAGCGGAACTTCCCCTGTAGCTTTGATAATGCGCTTCCCAATTTCAGGATAGTCCAGTGTTGATTTAGTGCTTAGTCACTAAGCAAGGCTCCTAATTGGCTTAATTTTAGCGATTAGGATTGATGACATGGCACCTAGGGACATTTTGATATATTCATTGGGGGCATTTTTTGTAAAGTTTGTGCAAGAGGGCCATGGGGAGGTTGGCCAGAACCTAGGCTTGCCGGTGATGCCCGCCGGACGCCAGTTGTCTACCGGATGAGGGCTGAATCGGTCATCTCCCGCCGAAAACCAGTCGACCAGTAAGAGCAGGTTCTGATTGGTTTGGTCGGTTCTGGCTGGCTTTGGCTGGTTTTTTCAAAATTTTATACAATGACCTAATTGTAAGGAATTCCTATCCAATTTGAAATGAAAATGGGCTAATTTGAAGAGAAATTATCCAAAATCTCCAAAATTAAACCAATTAAAATTTTCAAAAACATTTTGATTGACTTTAATTGGTTTAATTACCCTAAGAATATTGAAGATTATGCTTAAACTCAATGGATGCGCAAATTTGGCATTTCTAATTGATTAGCGCAATTTGTGCAATTCCCGCCTTTAAAAATTGAACTTTAACCCATCAAATTAACCTTAGTCTAGAATAGGTTAACTTTTTTTTTTTTTTTTGGTTAGAAACTTACAACCTGAAGAAATAGCATCCACATAAACCAAGTCAAGCATTACAACCGGAGGAAAAAAAAAAAAAAAAAAAAAAAGCAGCTACAGGCCGAGAGAACAAAGATGTGGGATTTCATAGCCCAGTTTGCAACCTGATTAGCTTCTCTCCTGTAGTGCTGCACCGTTAGGGTAGGAAAGTGGGAAAGCCAAAAGTCAGTCTCCGCAAGAACTCCACGAAGCTCCCACAGCGGCAATCTTGCTCCTCGCACCACTTCGACGAGATTAAGGCAGTCAGATTCAACCTCTAGATGTGCGTCGTGAAGTCCCTGCTGCAACAGATGTTGAAGAGTGAAGATGAGTGCCTAGGTCTCAGCTTCGAAGGTGGATCGTGCTAGGAAACTTTTCGTGAAGAAATCAGTAAGTCTCCCTCTATAATCTCTGCAAATACAAGCCATCGAACCTTCATTGCTACCCATTTGATAGCTGCCATCAATGTTACATTTCAGGATTCCTACTTCCGGGGGTCGCCATAGCTGCGCAGGGTTGAGATGTTGAAGCCCAGAACTGGAAGAAGAAGCAGCAGAGGAGATCTGGATTGTTTTGTTCTGGATTACTACCATCTCGACTGTAGACGAAGGATCTGGCTTCTGGTTGCGAAAAATGAAATTGTTCCGCATTCGCCAAATTTGCCAAAGGACATGAGCAACGATTTCTATGCAAGGTAAGTGATGAGGTGATCTTACCATTTCTATTAACCAAGAATCCATACAATTGACTTCAAGGGGTGAAGTTTGTAAATTAATCTGTGGGTCAGACCAAATAGCACGTGTCCAAAAGCAGTGAAGAAAAATATGTTCTAGGGTTTCAGGAGCTTGCTGATTGCATAGAATGCACAACGGGTCTGTGATGATATGTCTTTGAAAGAGATTTGCCCTGGAAGCTAGGGCATTTCAACACACTGACCATAAGAATATTCTGATTTTTGGTTGTGTTTTCATGGCCCAAATGCGTCGCCATAAAAGTCTGGGGTTCTGATGAGATGTTGATGCTCTGTTTTTGTTGATATTGCTGATTGTCTGCGCTATGGTATGGTAGTTACTCTTGACAGTGTATTCACCAGTAGTTGTAGCTGACCAAACTAATTTGTCTACTGCATGAAGAGGTCTTACTGGGATGGTAAGCACCTTTGCTGTGATATGCTCTCCAAATAACCTTTGGAGCAGTGATTGGTTCCAAGTATGGTGGATTGGATCAATAAGATCCGCCACCATAACTGGTTCCTCCCTAGTTTTGGGTCCATGAAGGATACCCATCGGTAACCACCGATCTTGTCTGATTCTAATCTCGTTACCATTACCAACAGACCAGCAAATGTTTGGTATAATAGCATCTCTGCCCATAAGAATGCTCTGCCATCCCCAGGATGGATGAATTCCTCTAACTGCAAATTGGAAATCTGTCGAATGAAAATATAATCCCTTAAAAATTTTACTCCATAAAGAGTTAGGCTGACCTATCAATCTCCAAGCCTGCTTTCCAAGCATTACTCTATTAAAAACAGTGAGATCTCGGAATCCCATCCCTCCGTTATCTTTACTTGCTTTCATCACTTCCCAGTTTTGCCAATGTATACCTGCTCTATTTTGATCATTTCTCCACCAGAATCGAGCTATTCACTTTTTAATAGATTTGCAAACAGAAAGAGGCAACTTAAAAATGGACATAGCGTAATATGGAATTGCCTGAATGACAGATTTAATGAGAATTTCCTTACCTCCTTTAGAAATGTATCTCTCTTTCCAACCATCTAGCTTAACATTAACCCTTCCTAGTAACCAAGAAAACATTTCCTTCTTCGATCGACCCCGCTCTGATGGTATCCCCAAATATTTGCCACATTTCTACAACACAGGTGTTCGAAGTTCCCGAGACATGTTTTCCTGTAGAGGAATAGGACAATTTTTACTGAATACCATGCCTGACTTGTTACGGTTGATTAGCTGTCATGTAGCCATATGATACTGATTTAGAAGATTAGCTAGGTTTTGGCATTCCCGTACATTACCATCTAGGAAGAAGATCGCATCATCAGCAAAAAAGAGATGAGACAATGTAGGACACCATCTATTCAGCTTAATACCCCTGATATGACCCATACTAACAGTTTGAGAATAAGAGTTGATAGAACATTAGCCAGCAGGATAAAAATATATAGAGATAAAGGGTCACCTTGACGGAGGCCCTGAGATGGGTAGAAATAAGGCAGCTGCTCTCCATTAAACTTCACACTAAACAATGCTGTGGTGACACACTGCATTATCCAACAAACCCATCTAGGGTGAAAACCCAATTTTAGAAGGTAATTATTAATAAAATCCCATTCGACTCTATCATACGCCTTTTTCATGTCTGTTTTGAGAATATCATTGAACTTACTTGTCCTATTCCTGATTTGAAACTGATGAAGAACTTCTTGGACGATTAAAATATTGTCATGTATTTGTCATCCACAAACAAAAGCCGACTGTTCCTTAGAAATTAGGAAATTCAACCAAGGTTTCAGACGGTTAGCAAGTACCTTAGAGATAATTTTGTAGGCAAAGTTGCAAAGGCTGATGGGACGAAATTGCTCCAGCTTTTCAGGTTGGGTTGTTTTGGGAATCAATGTGACAGTGGTTTGATTGAGACCTATAGGCATTATTCCCGAAATCAAGAAATTCTGCACTAAATGTAATAGATCATCTTTGATTGTATCCCAGTGCTGTTGATAAAATAAACCGTTTAAACCATTTGGACTTGGGGCTTTAGTGGTTCACATTTGAAAAGTGGCTAGCCAAACCTCCTCAATAGAAAGCGAAGCAGTGAGATGATCATTCATTTCACAAGCGACAATCTGATGACACTGATCAAGTAGAGGGCCATATTCCCTGGGTCCTTCAGTTGAATATAACTGCGAAAAGTAAGTCGTTGTCATATCTTGAAGAGTCGGAAGCTCATGGACCCACTGTTGATCATCATTCGGTAACATAGTTATGCGATTTCGCTACCTTCATTGAATCGTAGATGCATGGAAAAAGCATGTATTCTTATCGCCCTATTTCAACCACTGAATTTTGGAGCATAAGGCCCAGTACTGCTTTTCCTGTTGCCAAGTCCGCCGGATTTCTTCTCTCAGCCTTGCTACCTCTGCTCTATCGTAATTATAATGCGGTTGGTTTAGTATATCCTGTAACTGTTGCTGTAGTGTCACAACCTTTGTATGTCCATTTAAGAACTTTTTCCGACTCCATTTCGTTAGTGTTGCCATTACAGTCTTAACCTTTGTGATGAAACCATAATTAGATTGGGATAAAGAATTCCATGCCGTAGAGATGACTTCGCGGCATTCTGCCTCATTCTGCATCGTCATTCCAAAATGCCTAAAAAAGAAAAGGCTTCTTGCTCCTTTTATAAGTAGATGAGGTGTGAATCAGTAGCAGGCTGTGGTCAAATCCCATAGCTAAGAGTGCATAAACCTCTGCTCCAGGAAATAATAGGCGCCAACCCATCGTGCAAGTCACCTGATCTAATATTTCCTTCACTAGCTCATCCCCTTCTCTATTGTTTATTCATGTAAACTTGTAGCCTTTGCTCTCTAACTCTGTAAGAACATAGTCATTTAGGACAGCCCTAAAAGACATCATTCTAGACAGGACAGCAGGTCACTTTCCTATCTTTTTCCATGGATAAAGTATGTTGTTGAAGTCTCCAGCACATATCCAAGGTAGATTATTGGTATAATGTATGTCCCGAAGCTCATTCCACATAATCTGACGTTGTTGATAGTCCGTAGGAGCATGAATGCATGTTATGCGCATGTTTCTGTCTCCCTGGCCGATCCTACAGCTCATATAAAAAAGGTGTGGTGTGGAGCGAATTACCTAGAAAAGGACTTGATCATTCCATAATAATGCTAAACCTCCAGCTAAACCAACCGGATTTAAAATATATGAGTTTTTAAACTTCAAACAGCTCTGAATTTGCTTCAGCCTACCTTCAGTGCTTTTGGTTTCCTTTAAGAACATAGCATCAGGCTTTTCTTTGGCCTTCATGGCCTTGAGAGCTTGAACTATCAGGGGATTGCCTAAACCCTAACAATTCCAGCATATTAGCTTCATTTGTTGGCGGGTGGCTATTTAGGGCCAGCCACCAAAGCCCAAGCTCCTACTTCATCAGCTTCATAAATAGGTGTGTCCATAAGAGTTGAATCATCATGCTCCTCTATTAACAATCCCCTGTTCTCATATGGGTTGTATCGTTTTAACTTCTTGGCAATTCCCAGTTTTGGTGTCAATCTCGTAGTCTTTTGCTTCTTTGGTAAATTGACATCCAGGGACTCTGGCTGAACTCCTTTTAATTTGGTTTCTGCAAGTATGAATGCTGTATGGAGAGAGGTTTGATGCATACCACTACGCTGATTATGCTGCAATTCAGGACCAACTGCTGTAGAACAGGTAATGTTCACTACCCTAGGTAGGTTAGCAGTTGCTGCAATTGTTGGCGGGGGCAATAAGGGGACAGTCAGAATCTGTGATGGCGGAGTTTTAGGTACGGCCTCATTTGTTTGTTTTGAAATGTCTGGTGGATCATAAAAAGTGTGCCAATACGGACTGTTTTCCCTAACCTCAGCCCGAAGCCATTGACCATATGGCATCTTTTCTTTATCGTCTAGTTTTGCCCCTTGTCAAACAGTATATCCTTGCAGTTCATGGCATAGTGACCGAGTTTTCCACAGGAGTAACAGAAGTGCGAGAGCCGTTCGTAACGAAAATCTAACCAAAGAGGTTTGCCATCTATCTATATCAGCTTTCCTGTTTTAAGTGGTTCCTGTAGATTAACTTCTACCCGTACTCGCCCTCTTCTGGATGACAGTCCTTCCTTTGATTCAGCCTTGACTTCTATCACACGACCCATATGTTGCACTACCCTGGTAAGTATATATTTAGAATACCATTCTAAAGGTAAGCCAAACACCTGTACCCAAAAGGCACAAGTAAAGAAGTGGTAGCAATGTAAAGGTGTGTTTGGGGTCCATGGTTTGAAAATAACTAAATGGCTCGAGAATAGCCACGGTCCCCCTTCAAGAATTTGTTGTTTGTCGGCCTGAGATTGAAATTTTGCAACATATATACCTGCCTCACGTTGTGATATATCTACTAGCTCAGTCCGCCAGGCTTTCTTAAGAGTGCTTTGGAATGCATGAAAGTTAATTGAAGGATTGGAAAGGACTTTGCCAATGAGAGTTAACCGGCATTTCTCTAATTTTGCAGGTGAGGGTTCGTCATCTCATTCTTCAATAATGTGTTTTGTAGTGAGGCGACCCAATTTATTGCAAAGAGCCGCCAGACGCAAAGAATCGGCATGGTCTTCCGAAGCCATCCAATGCCGACAAACTAGAATTGAAAACATAGACTTGCGAAACAAGAGAGAAAATACAGAGAGTTGAATTGCCCTAATCAGCAATCAATGAAGCAGAATTAAGCCTAAAAGACGATAGCGGTGTCCTTCGAAGCTCAACAAAACTCAGTAACCACAAAGGAGCAGCAGAAAGATAGCAATCGAAGACATGCAGAACAAACCAGAGAGAATCGATGGGAGGATGAAGGCTCCAGCTTGACCGTAGAAATCGATGTAGCGAAAGGTGAAATGAGAATGACGAAAATACAAGCGAAAGGGAATGTGAAAGAGGAGGAGATGGGCGGTGAATCGAAGTTTTAGGGTTGGGAAAAGCTACCCGAAGGTAGAAAGAACTCTACATTTCGAGAGAGAATAGTTTCTTAACGTTTGAACGGGCTAATGGTCTAGAATAGGCTAACTTGAATTGCACCAACTAGAGCTCATTAACCTAATTTTTCAAAATTCAAGTGAGCTAAATCCATCAAATTGGAGAGTTCCTAATTGAAATTGCCAAAATTGATCTTGGATTTGGATTTAATTTGAGAAAATAAATTGATTTGAAATGTAAGCTCACAAGTCAAGAAGAATTAATTGGACCCTTCATTAGAGCTAAAAATGGCAATTTTTGTCTTAGTATGCTACATCTCCAAAATGGTTGCATGATGATTTTGGAATAGCCTCTTGATCCGATATCATAAAAGGAACTAAGTCAAAATATGAATAGAGTGAAAATAATTTTATTTTTGGTCGATTTCGAACCTAAATCCAAAAATTTGAAAAAAAGAGGCTCTTAATTGATTTTTGCAAAATTTCGATGCCAAAGTCAAATTGTGGCTAAAACAAAATGATCCGGGAGTATTTGTATTTTTCAAATTTTTTTGTTAAAAGGTTTACCAAAAAGTCACTAAAAATTTGATTTTATGATCAAAATTTTGAATTTTTTTCAAAATTTTTATGGCCAAAGTTATATTAGAACTAATTGGGAACTTTTTGTGTAAAATACCAAATTTTGACGTGGGGTTGACTTTTGGTCAAAAGCTTAACTAAAAAGTCAACTCCAAAGTCAATCTTTTGACTTTTTGGGTTTTTGTTAAAAATGAATAGGAAATTACCTAAAAATAACAGGTCAGAGAAAACGAAATGAAAAATGACACTTTTTTGTGAGAAACGAGCTCGCCAGAATAAAAAATCTTAATCTTGAGTTTTTTTTCCTTTAACGATGCGTGAACTGAAAATCATGTGTCAACAACGAAGGGTATATTTTGCCTATTACGTCCATCAGCCACCCCTTAAATATCTAGGGTTTAATAATGGTTTTCAACACCAATGCCAGGACAAGCTAAATTGGACCTTGTCTATAGTCTTATGTCATAGTTAGCCAAGAGTAGCAATGGTGGAACAATGACCATTTCATTTTTATTCCGGTATGATGTGGGCCGCATATTCCCTCGTATACTTCTATCATTGCCGATATCAATTCTTTTAATATATTCGTAGCCAACTAGCAAATATTTCATTGCTTGTCTTTCGAAATTTTTCTCGATGGCAACTTAATTTCTCAAGTAATGGATAAATAGTGTTCTCCAATCTTTTGGGTCAATGTTGACGCCTTGATCTTCAGGTAGGTCAGCGTGAACCGCCATACGTTTGTGAAATTGCTTTAGTGAAACCGCGACCTTGAGGAATTTCCTCTTGAATCTGATCACATAACTGTACATGACATGTTCAAATCGCGATTGGTAATTTCAATTGCCCTTTTTAGTCCTGTTTCCTGAGATTTGGATGTGTGTTGAGAGTAACTCTGATGTTCATTGTGTTTTAGTTCCATGTTTTCATGGCCCGGTACTATTCCATGGTAATTGCCGGAGAGGAAATAACTCAAATCGACGACTTGAAAGTTAATCTCTTCCACTGGTTTGTCGATCGATTTCCTTCTTTCTGTTTGTTTCGGTCGCGTTTGGTTGTGCCCCTAAGTGTTGGGTGACTGGTGATTGGAATGGTGACCAGCGGTGGCCGCTAACGAAGGCAGTGGCTGCCACACCCCAAATTCTACAGGGATGGGAGTAACACGGCCGTCCTTCTACTTGAAGGACACATCCTCAAACCATACCCGAAGTCCACTTCGAAAGGTCCTCATTGATAGCACTCTTTGATCTACTAGCTACTAACCAAAGGACTTGAAAATGTTTGGAAATAGAGGGGTGAGCAACCACAAGCTCAATGAGTAGTACATACCATAAAAGGATATCAAACTTCTACATTACACATTTAAAACTCAAGACATGACTCATTATTGCTAAACAAAAATATGATAACTTACATGAACAAAATATGTTATATGTTACCTCAAATAGCAAAATTTCTCATTCATCCATAATAACAAAACAAGCATCACAAATTTGGTTCAATAATTGGACTCATCCTATCTCATATTGATGGTTCATTCTACGCTCAATATCAAAACTCAAAGTACTAGAGGCGACTCCTACAAAATTACATTATCGTATAGCACTTAGCCCTTGACCACATATAGCAATAGTACAAGGCCCTAGAGATGGCTCCTATGAAGTTATGTTATCGTGTACCACTTAGTCATTTACTATGCATGTCCGTAGTGTAAGGCCCTAGAGGTGGCTCCCATGTGACTCAAGTTGCCATGTAGCACTTAACCCTTGACTACAAAGCTCTAGATGTGACTCACACGAAATTTCGTTGTCGTATAACACTTAGTCTCTTGCCTATTCACAATACATTTGATTTTCTCAGCACAACACATATCATAAATAGTCATAACATAATTACATAAATCAATTGTACCAAAGCAGCATGCATAACCCTTTAAGAGAGGTTTGTCGAATCATCCCACAATAACTCAAAATTACCGAGCACTATATCCATCTTTATACAACAAATAGGTAATCACTTCTCCACACAAGTATATGTCAATTATTCTTACCTTAATACATGAGTTTCATAAAATCAAAGAAGACATTAGTACTACTCACTTGGGATGCCCCAAAATCAAATAACACACATTATTTGATCATTCGATCGTGCGGTCCTATCAAATAACCGAGAAACAACATTAACACGCTACGCTAACCACGAAACGGCTATATTACGCCTAAACATTAACAAAACAATTCCTATGCGCTAATAAATCGCATACTCAAGACAATTATTCAAGCCGTTTATAACTCGACACTTGAGCGTAAAACTTAGTTATGCTATAACTTTCTCTTTCGAATCTCACTCCAAACATACATATAATCAATAGAAAGCCTTTCTAACATACTACAATAATCCCAATTTGATCGTTCCAAAATCAAACGAAAACTAACAAAATAAGGCCCGAAGTTACTGGATGTGTACTGTTCACTACGTGCCGGAAACTTCAAAATTTTGTTTCGGACAAATCATAAGCTTAAATCACGATCTGTAAAATCCTATGACTCCACAATGCCTTAAAATATGATTTCTACAAAAACATACGGCTCAATGACACCAAAATCGAACTTCGCCGCTCGATTTTCTCAAAATTCCGAATTTCAAACCCTAAGTCTGAAATTACTCCAATTGGAAGAACGAAGGGCACAATCACTTATCGAGCATTGTAAATAAGCTTGGTGAGGTGCCCGCGGCATGAACACACAAAGCCCTCTCTTTTATTTCTTCTTTTTCTTCTTCTTCTTGTTCTTTCTTTTTTATTCTCTCCTCTTTGCCTCTGCCTGAACTTATGCCCGAACGTGGGCTTTCTTTTTCTTGTTATCTCTTCCCCACCTTTTCCTTTTTCATTTTTTATTTAAAGTGGGTCCCACCACTTTTTCTTTGACCTAGTCCAAAAATCTCAAATATTACGGTGGCAGGGTCGATGTGACGATTGGACGTGGTTGATGGTGAAGCATGTCATTTTTAAGATGGAATAGATGTGAATTGTTGTTGAAGTTTTGGTTTTCTTGTATAAATTGAGTGGCTTCCTGCGTTGCTTAGAAGAGAACGACGGGGAAAGAAATTGAAGTAAAAAAAAAAAAAAAAACGAATAAAAGGAAATAATAATAGAAGAGGTGAAAAAGAGAAATAATGATGGGCTCGTTATGAGTGATGGAAAATATGTTCAAGATAGGCTTAGTGTTTTTTTTTTTTTTTTTTTTTTTGGTCAGGAAAATGGGCATAGTGCTAGAATGGTGAAAAATGAGAAAAAAATTATTCAAAAAATTCTCAACCTATGGCACTTTTATCAATTTAGTTCTAAGTCTTTCAATTTTACCAATTGGATCTTACGTATTTTCACTTTTTATCAATTAAGTTTATGCAGCCAATTTTACCGGTTGTGTGATGTAAGATAATCAATATTGACGTGAATAATTTTTAATAATATTTTAATTTTTATTAATTTTTAAATTTTTAAATTTTTTTTTTTTTCCTTCTCTCTTTGTTTTTTTTTTTTTCATTTTCTTTTTCCCTCCAACAGGCACTACCTTGACTAGACCTCATTGATGGTTGACGAGGCCATCGACCTCAAGCGAGGGCCACCCTCATCGGATCGGGCGAAGGATACTCTCACCCCGAGTTGGCAAGGCGATCGTCGCCATGGAGGCCTATCAACCCTCACTAGATCAAGCAAGGGTTGCCCTCACCCAAGCAAGGCTATCGATGGTTACCCAATCACCAGCCTTGCCAAATCAAGCGAGGGTTGCCCTCACTTGCCCAGGCAAGGGAAGCCCTCGCTAGCCTAGGCCCAACTCTTCCGAGGGCGACCCTCACCCGAGGTTAGCGTTCACGTCTGTAATTTCTGACAAAAATTGGTTAGATAGATTCAATTGATAAAAAGTGAAAAATTTTAAAATTTAATTGATAAATTGGAAGGTTTATGGTTCCATTGACAAAAAAGTATAATAGGTTTAAGATGTATTGAATAATTTGCCCAAAAAATGAGTCAGGTTTAGCTATCATAAGAGCTCAGGTTAGAGCTTAATGTGGCTTTAATAGAAGAGTTAATACCTTGAAAAACCTAAACTGGTACACATGTGATAATTTTACCCTAAACTAATTTTTTGACCATGAAAAATCCCAAACTGGTATATTGTGACAAATTTACTTCAACTAACCATAAAAAAACCTCAAATCGGTACACTTGTGGCGAATTTATCCTAAACTGATTTATTAAACCGCCAAAAATCTAAAGCGATACGTTTATATTAAATTGAATTAATATCACAAAAAAAAAACAAAAATAGTATAACTATGACAAACTGAAAGTAAAATTCCAAATTAGTACATCGAGTCAAGCTGTCATATATCATTTAACTTAGTAATTTGAGAGTAAAATTTAATGGAAACTAATAGAGTGTAAAATTGTCATAAGTGTACTAGTTTGGAAGAAATTTGTCAAATGTATATCAATTTAGGATTTTTGGTGGTAAAAAAATTAATATAAGATAAATTTATCACATGTGTCTTGGTTTGGAATTTTTTAGGGTATTAACCCTTAATAGAAATTGGGCTTTTTAGGGTTATTCAAGAAAATGGGCTTTGAAAGTTAATAATCAAAAAGGGGCTTGATGTAATAAAGCCCGAATTGTGTCCATGGCCGAGTCCTATAGAGCCAATTGTAGTCCACATATTCGGAACGGGCTCAAGGGTCCAACCCGAGTCCCTATTTACCAAAAATAATAAGAACATTGGAAAATGGTTAGAAAATAGGCCTTGTTTAGATTTTTAGATCTTATTATTATATTTAGTTTAGATTCTTTTAGTAAGTATACGCATTGTAGAAAAGTTTTATGCTTTTCTTTAGTTTAGTATATGTTCAAGTAGATTAGCTTCTTTAGAAAAAAAAAATTCGAATTTCATTGGATTTTAGCTCACAAGGGTTGTTGTCGTGAGACTTGATAATAAGACTAATATTATTTGCCCAGCGTTGTATCAGGTTACTTTATCATATCTTCTTGAACTCACTATTCATTACTATTATTGATGTATTTGTTATAATTGCTTTAAGGGATATGTACAGTACAAGTCCTAAAACTTGTCAACAAAGTGCAATTGAGTCCTAAAACTTACAAAAGTGCAATCAAGTCCTAAAACTTGTCAACTTGGTTCAATTCAGTCCTTCCGTTAACATCGTTAGTTTATATTAACGGAAATTGCTGATTTGGCTTATTTTAATATTTTCTCTCTCCTACGTGGCAATTAGGGCAAGAAAATTTGTGCACGTAAGCGAAACGACGTCGTTTTGTGGGTATTGCCATTCTCAAAACGACGACGTCTCCCCCTTTTTTTTTTTCATGACGTCTCCTCCTCCGTTTCTCCGTTTCTTTACGACATCTCTTCTATTCTTCCTCTCTCGAATCAACGAACCCTAAGCCCTAAATCTCGCAAATCTCTTCCCTCTTCCCCTCTCGAATCAACGCAACCCTAAGCCCGAAATCTCGACGCAGATCTCTTCCCTTCTTCCTGTCTCAAATCAACGCAACCCTGAGCCCTAAATCTCGACGCAGATCACCGGTGCCTCGCGAGTTGCAGTTCTTCATCAAACGCTGGTGCGAGTACGCGCGACACTCGTCCCACGAGAGCCTTGGTGGTGGATCGAGCGGCGCCGACGGTGGAGGCGAGGTGAATTTGTTTGCACCGCTCGCTTACTCTGTGCTTGACAGGCTGAAGTCTCTGGACCGGTTGACTCAGAGGACCCTGATTTCAAATTGAGCAAATATGATTATTTTGGCCACGGTGAGATACTGAGTTTCTTCTCTCATGTGTATTGGGGATTGTGATTACCGGAGCCGAGTCGCGAGGAGGTCGTCCCGGAGGCGAGGGTCGAGGATCGCGATTCCTTGGACGAGGCTAAGTAGAGCTCTCCTGATTACCGAGTGACAGGTCATTTCTGGATGAATCGTGCGTGCGTGTGTGTGTGGAGAATGATTGATTGCACTTGCGCGATGTGTGTCCTCCGTTTGCGTAAATTCTTTTGCTGCTTCTTGCTGGTGTATCCGCAGGCTAGTTGTGGGACTTTGTGTTGTTATGATACCTCTACAATGGAACAGTAGCTCGCTGATTTTGTTGTTTGCACTTGCAAAGAAATTTTCTTATAGATGCTTACTTTATAGAGTGTCCCTTGTCGAATGACAAATTGTTGTGATCATGCATATAAGGACATAGACGGTAGGGGAAAAATGAATATCATTTTTCACTTGGCTTGCTTCTTTCATTGCATAAGTTCTATCCATACCATGTTTGGCCATTCAAATCAATCAATGTACCAATTCTGACCTTGAAAAAATACTTACTATATTAGGTAAAATGAGAACCCAATATATAAATGATAGTTGATATGTTTCGGGATGATGGATAGTTTTAAAATGGTCATCATCCAACTTTTTGATAAAGTAGGGTTTGCTGGAAATTCCCTTTGTCATACTCCAACTTAGTTTCAATCTCTTAAGACATTCAAGTAATACCAGGCTATGATTTCTTTGGAATTCCTCTGTAACGTGGTGCTATTATCTGGTTCTATTGTGATGAAGTCCTTACATGGCTATTTCTTGTCTTCGATCCATTGAGCTTGGACAATGAGAACCGTTTTGTATTGACAAATAGACTATAGTGGCCGTGATTTAACGAAGATCAAGTTGAGTTGAGGACCATCAAATGAAATCTTGCTCTTGATTGTTATGATTATAAGGTGTAAAGAGAGATCCAAAGTCATTTCATAGAGATCGAGTTGCTATAGCAAATCCATTTAGAGATCATAAGTCCATTCCAGGTACACCATTTGAGTAGCAACTGCGTCTAAGCCAGTGGTAGGTCTCGTTCAAAAGCCACTTTAGGGGATGTGCCCCAGTCAATGTGTTTGGTGGCGATGTTGTCATGACTGACGCGCAAGTTGCTTTAGTTTATTTTCAGTGTCTTCAGAAGTTAATGGTTCCACTTTAAACCAAAAAATATATGATTTCTGACACTAGTGCATTTGAGTTTGCTAAGTATTTAAAGGGAGCAACATTGATTCTTAGGCTCTTGATCAGACCTTGATATGAATCCATTATAGCGTAAGGAAAGAAAGTGATTATAGTTTGAAGCTTGGCTAGCAACTGTACAAATGCCTTCGGCTTCTATGAAGATTCACGAATTCAGAGTTTAGTAAGAATTAGCGTAGGACTCATTCTTGCGCCATGATGGGGCATAGGCATTTGTCCTATATCGACTTCTAAATTGTGCACGTCATGGTAAAGAGCTAGATAATATGAAGATGGCAATCTATTTGAAAATGTTTCAATTGCTTGACAGAGTAGGTTCCTCAGTGCCTGTGCTTACTGTACTCCAACTTGGCAGGTCATTTCTGGATGAATCGTGCGTGCGTGTGTGTGTGGAGAATGATTGATTGCACTTGCGCGATGCGTGTCCTCCGTTTGCGTAAATTCTTTTGCTGCTTCTTGCTGGTGTATCCACAGGCTAGTTGTGGGACTTTGTGTTGTTATGATACCTTTACAATGGAACAGTAGCTCGCCTCAACAACCGTTCTGTCAAGAATTATCCTCTTTTGGAATTATCTATGGATATAACATTTTCCTGTTCTTCCCCATTTTTTTATGCTTGTTGCTGTCCCATAATCCTTTAAGTTGAATCTATAGATATAGTTCCTTTTCACTGTCGATGACGATACCAAATTTTCAACTGTATGTATTTCTGTCATTCGAAAAATGATAAATTATACTTTTAGTTAGATATCTAAAGTGAGGACTCTTCTTTTGCACTTTATCAATCTTTTATTGCTCATGGGATGCTCTATAGTACTTGAAGTCATTTTCTAGCTACAGGATGAGCTGTTGGTGTTCCAATCTTGTGAGGAGACTTACGATCACATCTTTTTTCATGATGCATTTTGCAGTAATTTGGTTGGCAACAAGTTTGCATTGGACAACTCTGACAGAAGGTAAATGCCCTAGCAATTTTTTGTTTATGATGCTTGAGAGATCATAAACGGTAATCAATTCGATTGAAAACGGTTAGCTGATGTGTCCTCAGACTTGGCTTGAATGCCTACCTCACTTTACGAGGATAATCACCCATCCCACCACCTTGCTAGGCATTGTAGATGTTTATATATCAAATTTGTCCTTTGTCGTAGTAATTCCATTAATTGAGATCACAGATGCATGCTGAATTTACATTAAAACTCACTCTCATGTTTGGTTGCTAATTCTACTGCTTCGAACGAATATAGATCATTTAAACACTGCCTACAAAAGAACTATCATAGGTATCAACTTTCATATGATTGTCCTTGTTCATATGCCATTGTGGATGTCAGTTATTTGAATAAATACTGATACTGCAGTTTCACCATCATTCAATTCTTGTAATTGATGCTGTGGATAATCAGCAATTCTGCAAAGCTCAGTATTAGTATTCACTAATCAAGCCTTACGGTTCGAACCATGACTTGGAGAAGCTATCGCCGCTTCAATGATTTAAAAACTTTTAGCATTTAATTAGCAATTGCATCATCCATGAAGGAACCTTAAATGTTTCAGTGAAAGTCATAAAAATAAAGGAATTTTTCTTGCAATAGAATTATATGCTTTTGGTTTAGTCATAAGTTCATGCTGCCATCTTGGTCAACTGAATAAAATTTTCTTCTTTTATCTTAGCCTTCTCCCTTGGGATTTTCTTGTCTTCAGCAGAATTTTCCTTGCAAGGGGGAAAGGAATCTGTATGTCCATATACCTTTTTCCCCTTAATACGCTTTCCTTTTGTTGAATGCCTCAACAAGAGGAGGACAGGAGATTGGGTTTACAATTACCTTACATATTTCGAGGATCACTTGCGAAGGCTCGAGATTTGGGAAAGTTTCAGTGGGCAGTTCATTGCTCGGGCATAATTAGTTCAGTTTACTATCACTTTCAACTCCTTTTTGCTGATGCTGGTTTCTTTGATGCTTGTATTGGAGGGTTGACTACTCTCAAGGTCATCCATGAACATGGGTATGTTTACCCTACCTATTTCTCTTTACAAGTGAAGTCATTAGTAGTTTTTAGATGAAATTTTACGATTGAAAGTGCTATTTGTTTCTATTCCTTTGTAGGTCCAACGGGCAACAACAAAGTTTATGTCACTTTGTTTTCTTTGGAGGTAAATTTCAAGTTGGACTGCCCTTAGAATACGTAGATGGAAGGGTCGATGTTGTTGAAGTAGACTTAAGTAAGGGTTCATTATCCAACATAATTTTAGCTGTTGAGGTTCTATGTGGGCGTAAGATAGAAAAGCTCTTTTATAGAGTTCCTGGAAGTACTATTCTTGAAGATGGAGTAACTCTTAGGTACTTATGGGATAACTCCGATGTGATAGATCAATTTTATCATCATCTTCACTCTGAAAATATTGAATTGTATGTTGAGCATGTCGATGATGAAGAAACGCTTGATGAGATAGGGGAGTTGAGATGGAACCGAAGGTTTGTTTGATGTGAATATAGAAAGTGTTAATAATGTGGCTGATGATGTGTTTGAAAATATAATTGGAAATGCCGATGGTGATGGGAATCAACTTGAGGGTGAAAGTAGGGATGTGGATGATGAGAATGATGATGCATGTAATTTGGTGGATGTTGAAGAGTCGAGTGACGATGATGATTTTGAATTGGTTAATGCAAGAAGAAATTTAAAGGAATTTTCAGTGAGACATAGACTCAAAATTGGAACTAACATTGAAGAAACTTCTCAATTAGACATTGGCTCTCAAACTCCATTATCGTTGATCCTCTAATGGTGGATGTGTGCAGGTGCGAAGCAGTACTATGATTCAGATGAAGAAGAAAGTCTTCATTCAGATTTAGATGATGAGAGTGAAAAAGAAGAAAATGATGTTATTTCAAGAAGAAAGAGTAGGTTTTCACCATATGATCGGAATTGTAAGAATCCAGTATTTGTTGTTGGCATGACATTTGAAGATTCAAGTGAGTTCAAAGATGCAATTTTGAGGTACTCGGTGGCTGAGCAAAGAGCAATTAAATACACCAAGAACACCGCTAGATTTGTAAGAGCTAGGTGTGCCCAAGCTAATTGTAACTGGATGATTTATGGTGCTCTCGATAGCCAAACTGGATCATTCCATTTGAAAAAGTACATTGATGAGCATATATGTGCTATTACTTTTGAGAATAAGAGAGTTTCTAGTTCTTTTTAGCTAAACACTTCATGATTCTCATTTCGCAATGCCTAAAGTTAAAGCACCTCAGTTGAAGATATTGGTTAGAGAACAGTTGGGGGTGAATGTCACTGTGAGCCAATGCAGGAGAACAAAGCTAAAAGTGTTCAAGGAATTACAAGGCAATTATAAGAAAGAGTATGCACTGATGTACGATTACTTGGGAGAGCTTTACATTGCAAGCCGGGCGAGCACATTTATAATGAAAGTTGAAAGACCATTACCAGATTCCTTACCATTATTTGATAGGACTTACATTTGCTTTGATGCAGTAGGAAAGGATTTTTGGCAGGGTGTCGGAAGATCATTGGATTAGATGGATGTTTTCTTAGGGGATTGATCAAGGGTGAGTTGTTGTGTGCTGTGGGGAGGGATGCTAACAATCAAATGTATCCAGTAGCATGGGCAGTCATAAGAATTGAGAATAAGGACACATGGAGCTGGTTTATCAACTTGTTGAAAGAAGATCTTGACATGGGTAATGGTAATGGATGGACCTTACTAAGTGACCAACAAAAGGTATGTAATACTACTATCGCTCATCTTGAATTTGTTTGAAACAATGTATATAATGATTTCCAATATTAATGTTTTCTTTTCTTTTCTTTTTTTATATATTAGGGCCTCATTCCTTCAGTAGTTGAACTTTTGCCAAATGCAGAACATAGAATGTGTGCGAGGCATATATATTCTAATTGGGGTAAAAAATACAAAGGAAAGCAGTTGATGAGACAATTCTGGAAATGTGCTAAGAGTACTAATATGTTAGATTTTGAGGTGCATAAACAAAGATTGAAGGAAATGACTCCACAAGGTCATGATGATCTATTCCAGATTGAGCCAAAGCACTGGTCTAAAGCCTTCTTTGACACCGACATAAAATGTGATGTTGTTGATAATAATCTTAGTGAAGCTTTCAATGGTAGGTGTGTGGAAGTTAGGTGCAAGGCCATTGTGAGTATGCTTGAAGATATTAGAATCATGATTATGAATAGAATGCACAGTCAAAGGGATGCATGTGCTAAGTGGACAAGGAATTATGGTCCAAGGATTGTGCATAAGTTACATCGAATACGGTGGCTAGTAGATATTGCCATTTGATATGGAATGGAGATCAAGGATACGAGATTATGGAAAATTGTGACAAATATGTTGTAGACTTCAATTTGAATACTTGTTCTTGTAGAGCTTGGGAAGTTAGTGGAATCCCATGTTGCCATGTTATATGTGCAATACACCACAAGAAAGAAGATCCAGGTGACTACCTAGCCGATTGCTATAACAAGAACAAATACTTAAGTGCTTATCAATTCATGATGCCTCTTTTGTGAGATGATAGAAATTTTGGGGCAAAACTAATAAAGAAGCCCTCGGCCCCACCGATCAAAAAGATGCGGTAGGCCAAAAGGAGTAGAAGAAAGCAACCACTTGAGCTTGTAAGAGAGAACGAGAATGACTAAAGAGGGTAAGCGAATGACTTGTTCTACTTGCCATGTGGTTGGACATAATTGTAAAGGATGACCTCTGAGAAAGGTATTTCTTAACTAATTGATTTTGTTGATTCTAAGCCTGTTGTCTTGTCATGAATGCTTACTATGTCCTTTTTAGGCCCATGCAAATGCACGAAGCTCAATCTCGGCCAATTCCAAAGTGGATCAAGGCCTAAAAAAAGACAAGTATGTTGTGATAGATTCATGCATTATAAGTTATAAATGTGAAGATTTCGATTTACTAATGATGTATATATATGCAGGCTAAAGCTACAGCAACGGCAAGTACAACTCAAGGAGGATCCAAAGGCCATGTCATTGCTTCTGCAGAAGCTAGTGCACTTGTACAAGATAATAGTGGGCAGACAAATTCTTCAGCCAATGCTTTTGCAGAAGCTAGTGCACAAGTAGAAGATACTTCTGCCAATGCTTTTGCAGAAGCTAGTGCACCAATTGAAGATACTTCAACCAATGCTTTTGCTCAAGTCGATGTGCCAGCAGAAGATACTTCAGTCAATGCTTGTACAGAACTCACTGGACCAGTGCAAGATACTTCAGCCAATGCTAAAGCTTAGTCTAGTGTAAATGAAAGAGGATGTTGGGCTACTGCTAATGTAAGTGGATGTAGTGGACAAGCCAATTCTTTTGCTGAAGCTAGTGTTAATCAATGACAAGGATTTTTTCGTGCTCAAGCCAATGCAATAGCTAGCAGCAGACCTAAAAAAATCCCAGTGAGTAATACCTCACCATCCATGCATTCATGTGTTGTAATTACATTGTCACATTCGATTTTATTTTATTTTTTTCAGTTTAAAAGACCTGCCATTAAAATGGAAACGATACAAGGGCAGTCACAACCGAACAAGAAAAAGAAAATGGTATGTTTACACAACCCCTAAAAACAACCTTCAAATTCTCAATGTGAGTATGTTTTAACACTTTACAATGGGAACTGATTGTCTCCTTGAACTAAAAACATACCCATTCTTTTGTAGCCTATCTCAACTGATACAAGATTATCGAAACAATCGAACAAAGGAGTAGTTTTAGGAGCTTCAATGGCAAAAGCGCATCCCCAAGCTAGTGCACAGCCTCAGTCATCTCAAAGTTCTCTTCAAAAGCATGTTGTTGTGAAGTCAAAGCCACCATTGCAACTCCAGGACAATTTGCAGCTTCAAGCATTAAGAACTTATCCTCGAAAGCACATCGGTGTAAAGCCAAAGCCACCATCGCACCCCAGGCAAGTTCTCAGCCTCAGTCCCAAAAACATGTTGCCATAAAGCCGAAGCCGAAGCCACCATTACAACCGCCAATGAGTTCACAGCCTCAGTCATCTCATACTTCAATTGCTCCCGCAAAGCCTATTTGGAAGTGAGTCACAAAAGGCACACCATATACAATTAAAAGCTCACGACTTATGAATCAAGCGCACAATGAACCTGGTGGACCACTCGAGATAGTTCAACCACCCAAGACAGTAGACTTGGATTGACGTGCTTGCTAAATGTGTCTTGTCTCATGAAAGTTGCAACAAGAAATTCTCCTTTAACATTATCTTGGGTGCTGTTTTTGCTGGCCAATTTCTTATATGGTTTGTGGTTTGTAGTGTTTTGTAGCAATCAATTTTAGTGATTTTGTAATTATCAAAGAACGTGTTTGGACTGTGTTTAATGACTCGTCCCTTTTGTTGTATACATTTGAGAATATCGTATCCGTCTGTTTATGATGCTTGGATGTAGTAGTGCAATGTGCAAATTTATCTGCCTAAGAAAAGAGCACCTTTGTTTTGCATCCGTGTATCTGAGGCAGCATGCCATGGTACGTGCATGTTCCTTCTTAGTTTCTTTATTTGAATAGGAGTTTTATATCTGTTGAGCACCTCAGTACAGTCTCCATATATATTCACAACTTACATAATGTCAAAAAGAAGGTAGCATGCCATGGGGGGTGGATTCGGATGCTTCCCCCTTTGTTCGGACAATGGGGACGGAGGCCTCGTGGTCCTCGAAAGATCTTTTTGTCGTAGTCGTCATCGTCGCCCCCCCCCTTCACCCTTGTGGTCGTCAGGTCTTCTCGTGTGCGATTCCACGTGGTACTAAATGGCCCTTCTCCTTCTCCCCACGGGCTCGTGAGTGATGCTAGATGGAGAGACGTGACTCTCTCTCTCTCTCTCTCTCTCTCTCTCTCTCTCTCTCCACAAAGTCCGTCAAATAAATTTCTAATTTCCTATCTCTAGTTGTGACGTGATGGTTTATCAAGGTCCCACTCTCATGCATTACACAGAATTTTACACATTAAGCACATAATACAGAATGCCCCTTCACGATCTTAAGGGTCGTTAATAAGTACTCTCGAGACACTTATTTAATATAATCGAACGATAGAATATCTAATTCTCAGAATGTATGAATTGTGCGAATTGCATGAGTGGCTAATTCATTCAAAGTCGCGATATTTACTTAGTTTTATATCTCATTTCGGCCAAGATTTCATCGCGTACACACCGCTCACATTGGGTGGTACCTCGTTCTCATCCACGAAGACATTGCCTTCGTAAGTCACTGCCCCTCCATCTCGAACTCTGCCATTGCGGGTTACTTCTACAATCAATTTCGGAAAACCAATGCTCTCTTCACGAATCAGACCCTCCCTTGCCTCTCCTCGAATTTGAATCGAATCACTGGAAATAGAAGCAGATTCTAGGCAAAGAGAGGTCAACACGATGACTTCATGGGCCAAAAAAAAAAGATAGTTGATGAACAAATGAGTCAAAATATCACGAACCGGAAGACGAACTTCGTAATCTCATTTGGGTTTAACCAAACATTAATCATTTCAACTGAATTCATCGCTCAGACTCTAGCCGAAACTAATTGTGTCGAGCATAAGAAAAATCTATTCCCAACTTAACAAAAATCAATGCAGGATATACTTAAAGAAGACGTGCTCATACAGTCCTATCTAATGCTCTGACTTTGTGATGATGAACTTGACAACGAAACCGGCATTAGATGAACTTGACAACGAAACCGGCATGCTCGAATGCTCGAGGAAAGGAACCCTTTTGAAAGAAACAAGAGAGGGCTTGCTTGGAAAGTTCTTTCCTTTCTTCTGACGTAAAGCCAAGAAAGAGAGAGTCGTGCAAGCTAACATTCGTCAGAATGCAAAAGTAGTATAATTTGTCAAGGCGTGGAAAGTCCCGAACGGGGGGTTTGAAACTTTCAAAAATCCAAAGAGCCGGCTTTGTCACGTAACTCCCTTTACTTCATGTCCCAAACAATACCTTTTTCTCTCCTTTCTAGATGCTTTTGATTTGATGAAGCAAAAGTTCGAAGGGCGAGGGCAGCTTATATAGAGGAAAACAAGCTTCCCAGACTTCATTTCCATAAATACCTGAGCGTGCTGTCTTTTTTCCTTTGATGGAACATTTAAAAAATCATCATCCAAATAGCATTCACTGAAAGAACGCACGAAATTGTTTACATTTCCACGCAACATGAGTTTCCTAAACAGGGCAAAAGAGAATCGAGATAAAGTAATTAAATACAAACTTAGAAACAATGTACTATGGAAGACTTAGAAACTTCTCACTGGCTTTCACATTAAATATAATCCCCATAATGATATAACACATGCATAGAAAAAATCCCAATTGATAGAGCATCTTCCCTTTCTTCACTCGTGCAAGCTCTTCCTTTAAAAGTCCATTTTTCGCCTTTTGCGCCTTCATTTTAGCTATCAATGAGCTTACATAATCGTCGTTGCATCTGGATTGGCTTGACTCCGATAGTGCTTGATTTCTTTCAAGCAGTTCGACTATCATGTCCCTCGCTTGATCCGGTATTTTTTGGTCAACCCACATGAAGAAATTGCAGCAACCTGGACCATCAAACTTAACACATCCATAGAACCTTCTTCCTGCGTTTTTCTTTGTTTTTGCAACAAGAAGTGGTGATCGAAGACCACAATAGCAGGTTAACTCTGATTCGACCTCATTAGGAGTTACACCACTTGATTTAGAAGTTGTTGCCCTCATTCTTCTTGTCGCCATATTAAAAAAGCATATCACATTTGCAAACTAGCAAAACCTACACCATAGGAGAATAAAGGCATGTTAACCTTCAAAACATTGCTGGTAATGACAACTTATTCACATATAAAGACCACCTGTATGCTGTCCTACATTTAATCTTAGCATGTGTCGCAAAACTGTACACAGTAGCTAGAGACCTCTAAGACGAAAATATGGCCATGCGATATAAATCTTGTTTCCAAGAATAACATGCACGTGAAAATAAGTTCATGGAAACTAGAAATCTTCTTTCTTAACATCATCAAGCAACAAAAAGCATATCAAGCAGTGCATTGGATTCCATCACATAAGAACTGTGTAAGCAATGGACAATGAGACAAATCATTTGGTATCATCATCGACAGTGAAAAGGAACTATATCTATAGATTCAACTTAAAGGATTATGGGACAGCAACAAGCATAAAAAAATGGGGAAGAACAGGAAAATGTTATATCCATAGATAATTCCAAAAGAGGATAATTCTTGACAGAACTGGTTGTTGAGGCGAGCTACTGTTCCATTGTAAAGGTATCATAACAACACAAAGTCCCACAACTAGCCTGTGGATACACCAGCAAGAAGCAGCAAAAGAATTTACGCAAACGGAGGACACGCATCGCGCAAGTGCAATCAATCATTCTCCACACACGCACGCACGATTCATCCAGAAATGACCTGCCAAGTTGGACTACAGTAAGCACAGGCACTGAGGATCCTACTCTGTCAAGCAATTGAAACATTTTCAAATAGATTGCCATCTTCATATTATCTAGCTCTTTACCATGACGTGCACAATTTAGAAGTCGATATAGGACAAATGCCTATGCCCCATCATGGCGCAAGAATGAGTCCTACGCTAATTCTTACTAAACTCTGAATTCGTGAATCTTCATAGAAGCCGAAGGCATTTGTACAGTTGCTAGCCAAGCTTCAAACTATAATCACTTTCTTTCCTTACGCTATAATGGATTCATATCAAGGTCTGATCAAGAGCCTAAGAATCAATGTTGCTCCCTTTAAATACTTAGCAAACTCAAATGCACTAGTGTCAGAAAGCATATATTTTTTGGTTTAAAGTGGAACCATTAACTTCTGAAGACACTGAAAATAAACTAAAGCAACTTGCGCGTCAGTCATGACAACATCGCCACCAAACACATTGACTGGGGCACATCCCCTAAAGTGGCTTTAGAACGAGACCTACCACTGGCTTAGACGCAGTTGCTACTCAAATGGTGTACCTGGAATGGACTTATGATCTCTAAATGGATTTGCTATAGCAACTCGATCTCTATGAAATGACCTTGGATCTCTCTTTACACCTTATAATCATAACAATCAAGAGCAAGATTTCATTTGATGGTCCTCAACTCAACTTGATCTTCGTTAAATCACGGCCACTATAGTCTATTTGTCAATACAAAACGGTTCTCATTGTCCAAGCTCAATGGATCGAAGACAAGAAATAGCCATGTAAGGACTTCATCACAATAGAACCAGATAATAGCACCACGTTACAGAGGAATTCCAAAGAAATCATAGCCTGGTATTACTTGAATGTCTTAAGAGATTGAAACTAAGTTGGAGTATGACAAGGGAATTTCCAGCAAACCCTACTTTATCAAAAAAGTTGGATGATGACCATTTTAAAACTATCCATCATCCCGGAAACATATCAACTATCATTTATATATTGGGTTCTCATTTTACCTAATATAGTAAGTATTTTTTCAAGGTCAGAATTGGTACATTGATTGATTTGAATGGCCAAACATGGTATGGATAGAACTTATGCAATGAAAGAAGCAAGCCAAGTGAAAAATGATATTCATTTTCCCCTACCGTCTATGTCCTTATATGCATGATCACAACAATTTGTCATTCGACAAGGGACACTCTATAAAGTAAGCATCTATAAGAAAATTTCTTTGCAAGTGCATCTTTATCTAACAAAGTAGCTCGCTAACAACAAAATCAGCGAGCTACTGTTCCATTGTAGAGGTATCATAACAACACAAAGTCCCACAACTAGCCTGCGGATACACCAGCAAGAAGCAGCAAAAGAATTTACACAAACGGAGGACACGCATCGCGCAAGTGCAATCAATCATTCTCCACACACACACGCACGCACGATTCATCCAGAAATGACCTGTCACTCGGTAATCAGGAGAGCTCCGCTTAGCCTCGTCCAAGGAATCGCGATCCTCGACCCTCGCCTCCGGGACGACCTCCTCGCGACTCGGCTCCGGTAATCACAATCCCCAATACACATGAGAGAAGAAACTCAGTATCTCGCCTCCGGGACGACCTCCTCGCAACTCGGCTCCGATAATCACAATCCCCAATACACATGAGAGAAGAAAGTCGGTATCTCACCGTGGCCAAAATAATCATATTTGCTCAATTTGAAATCGGGGTCCTCTCGAGTCAACCGGTCTAGAGACTTTAGCCCGTCAAGCACAGAGTAAGCGAGCGGTGCAAACAAATTCACCTCGCCTCCACCGTCGGCGCCGCTCGATCCACCGCCAAGGCTCTCGTGGGACGAGTGTCGCGCGTACTCGCACCAGCGTTTGATGAAGAACTGCAACTCGCGAGGCACCGGTGATCTGCGTCGAGATTTAGGGCTTAGGGTTGCGTTGATTCGAGACGGGAAGAAGGGAAGAGATCTGCGAGATTTAGGGCTTAGGGTTCGTTGATTCGAGAGAGGAAGAATAGAAGAGATGTCGTAAATAAATGGAGAAACGGAGGAGGAGACGTCGTGAAAAAAAACGAAGGGGAGACATCGTCATTTTGATAATGGCAATACCCACAAACGACGTCGTTTCGCTTACGTGCACAATTTTTCTTGCCCTAATTGCCACGTAGGAGAGAGAAAATATTAAAATAAGCCAAATCAGCAATTTCCGTTAATATAAACTAACGGTGTTAACGGAAGGACTGAATTGAACCAAGTTGACAAGTTTTAGGACTTGATTGCACTTTTGTAAGTTTTAGGACTCAATTGCACTTTGTTGACAAGTTTTAGGACTTGTACTGTACATATCCCTTGCTTTAATATCAGTTTTGTGTTGTGATCCATTATCTTAGTCGAGTGTTTAGGTTCTATTCTAGATCATAACAAACATAAAACTTAGAATGGACATTTAGCGAACGAGAATTTTAAGACTCATGATTGAATAAAAACACCATACGTGACACTTAATCAAATTTATGTACCGAAAGGGTAATAATTGAATAATTAGTGTAATCAAATCCCCTTATTTAATCGCCTCTAATAGACCAGTGACATCTCCCTCACATGTTGAACCTTCTTAAGTTAAAATGAATCCCCCAATGTCACGCAAGGTAATCAATTAACTACTCTAATCTGCCCAATATGCTAGTGGCAACTCCCTCTCATGATGAATCTTCTTAGGTTAATCAATTAAAATGAATCCTTCAACATTGCGCAAGGTAAAGATTTGGGAGAAATCCTGCCAATTAAAAACCATTGATCCTTGACTTGACATTACCTCTTAATCAGTCTCCACCCTTTTGAGAGGGTTGCAACGGATTACAGGTTTGGGTTTGACACTGCGTCTTTGGGTAGATTCTGCGTCTTTGGGTAGATTGATGGCTATGTCATTTCCTCTTATACTTGTAGGAATTGGGATGTGACAATTATACAACATGGAGAAAACAAAACCTACTCTTCATACAAGTCCTAGATGAACAGAATGACAGGCCTTTCTTCCACCAACTAAAGAGAACTTGTTACACAGCATCAAGAAGAAGAAAAATCAAACAGAAGTTGGAACAAAACTTGCAGAAATCACAACTGAGGCCGCAAGCTGCAGTGCGCGTGCTTTTCAAGGTTGACAAAACGGCACTTCTGTCCGGTCAAAGGCCCTTCGGTTTCTGTCTAACCATGGCATTTCCCTTTATGCAATGCTGTCGATCCCTGATTATAAGGTGTACCATCTCAGCTTATCTTCACCAGTGCCCTTGATCTTCAACTCACACGTCATCCTGAACAAGTTCAAAATCGAACACCCTTTGCAATCCAATCCCAGAGCAATCTGAAGGAGTGTTGACTCTGAATCATCAATTAATTATTTACTAGAAACATGAGCTACCACCTATCTAATGTTTCAGCAAACAGATATGCCGAAGTAACACATTCTCCTTGACTGAGTTACCATCGATCAAAGTACTGACTAATCGATATGACACTAGAAGCAAGTGATAGCTCATTCAATCATGGGTAACTAGTTTGACATTTAACTAGTGGCATGCTGGTATATGTAGAATTTCATACTCGCATGAAAATTGCTTATGCATTTAGGTATCACAAGCATGTTTTTGCTTTTAGTTTCATGGAAATCTTCATTGGAGCATGATACTATATCTTACACTGGGGTGTGAGAACAAAACTATACAAAGAGGGACGTACTCAAATGTCAACTTAACACTACAATATGTTGTGTCACTTACAAAATAAACTGTCTTTGCATAACTTATCCATTTTTCATGTTTCCTCTTACAAATTTTATTGTACACAGTCGCTGTGTTTGATTCTATTATGAAAGTTTAATTTCTCCAAAGAATCCTCAATAATGAACAATCCTGGAAACCCGGTACTTCCGATGAAACCTCAAAACAACAAACTTAGACAATTTGGATATGCTTGCTTACTCAACTGAGTGCTGCAATATTACATCTAAAAGATTAGATATGATATTCAAACTTCATTAGAACACAGGAGTAGATTGCATAAAATAAGAAAAGTCTACTTCGGGCAATTGATTTTCTCAAAATTACTCTATATGTCCAATCTGGCATGATATGTCTGTAACACAGTCCTGAAATTTGGAGCATCAGGTTTCTCCTAGAATTTTGGAGCCAAAAAAAAATAGAAGCAATAGCATGTAGATTCTCATGCCACGAAAATTTACCTAGTCCTGCTTGGTGAATCCATAACTTGTAGATCTAAGTTTTTTGCAAAGTGCTTTTGCTCTCAGCAGAAAAGGAAGTGCTAGAGTTGGTTCATGCTGATGGTTTATAAATAATGAGGAATTCTACTGTGCATTAAACCAGGTACTTCAATACCAACCACATTTTCATAGTCCATGTGATAATTATTTCTTGAATCACATCTTTACCCCCAACGAAGCACAGATCAAGAAGAGCATGACAATGGGAAAGAGGAATGTTGCAGTAAGAAAACCATTAAAAAAACAAAAAGAAAAAGAAAACAACAACAACAACAACAACAAAATTGAAATATTCACCTTCGAGAGACTAGTGCATTAGGGTACTTACCTAGAAGAAAGAAATATGCTCCACCCTTTTTGATTGGAAATAGAGAGCATCCTTGCAGCTTGCTGTTAAGATTGCAACATGCCAAGACCACCACATTGATATTGGTACAGACAATCACAGCGCCTCGAGAAACAATTTTTTTAGTGCCTCTAAATTCCAATTGAAACGAAATTTTTAGGAGAAATCAATGCAATTTAGAGAAATCAAAGAAAGGACATCACAGGGCTGATCCTGAATGTTGCAAAAATCTATTTCCCTAATTTCCAGACTTGTGCACTCTGACAGATCTGGCAATCTGTCGAGAGAATAGCATTCAGACATGGAAAACCTTCTCAATTGCGATGCTTGTTCGAGACCATCAAGGTTCTTAATGTTGCAGCGAGATATCTTCAACACTTGCAGGAACCTTAGATTCCCAAGACCAACAATTTCCCATGCATTGCAGTCATGGAGCTCTAACTCCAACAGAGTTTCCAGATTAGAGAAATCCATCCGCTGGATCTGGCAATTCTTGATAACCAGTTTTGATAAGCTTGACGGAAGTTGTGGGAGGTCTAGAAGGTTTATGCAAAACAAATCAAGTTTTCTCAGTTGAGTAAGAGAATTAAAATCTTCTGGTAGGCTAGTAACATTTGGAAGGCACAGCTTTAGGGTCTCTAAGTTGGATAAACCTGATATCCAGGCAATGCTTTCAGTTTGGAAGAGCTCAGGAAAAGATATCTCCTCATCAGAATCATTGACTAATTCCAAAACTTCCAAATCTCTCAAATATGAAAGATCCTGAACTATCCTCATGTATCTGGTTCCCCAGCGCAAACCCACTAAACTAGATGGTAATTTTGGTAGAGTCATAAGTTCGTCACAATTGAGCAAGTGGAGGGTCTCAAGATGAGAAAGCCGGCAAAGGCTCTCAGGTAGGCTAAAAATCAGGGTAAACGATAACTTCAAGATTCTCAGAGATGATAACTTGAAATATCAGCCAGAATTTTCCCACTCAAAGGGCAGCCAGAAAATGTTATGACTTCCAACTCTCTAGATTCGCAATAACCTTCGGAAATTTTCTTATGTGAGTATTCTTCATCCTTAGCACCTCCAATCTATCCAAATTTTTTATCGATTCTGGCAATATCTGAATTCTGGTGTTTGACAGATCCATTTTCCGTAGTGACCTAAGCCTCCCAATGGAGTCTGGAAGTGCAGTTATCTGCAAACAGTCTCTTAAAGACAGCTCTACAAGTGACTCTAACAACTCAACAGAATTTGGGAGTCTTGTGATAATAGCTCCATCCAATGCAAGATGTGAGAGGGACCTTAAACAACCAATAGATTCAGATATTTCAGCCAAATTTTTGCAGCCGGAAGCACTAAGAGTTTTAAGTTGCTGCATAGAACCTCTTAAGAAACGAAGGTGACATATGGAAGTTTTATCAATCAAGAGCTCTTCCAAATTATCCAAGGAACCTATCTCTTCTGGCAACAGGGCAATCGGAGTGGACTCAATGTTCAAAGATTTCAAAGATTTCAAATTACCAATGGATTTGTCTATGAGGGACAAATAAGAACATCGTTCAAGAATTAGTCTTTCCAATTTGCTATCAGGTGGGAAGCATGGCGTTTTACATAATTGGCCGCAACCAGTTAGCTCCAAAACTTTCAATTTCTTTGCCTTCTGCGTGACAATAAGAGACAGAAACGGTTCAGTATCAACTACTAGTGTTCAATAAAAGTCAAGAAAGGAATGTGTCTTATACCTCCATTATTTGTGTCCAACCTTCCCAGTCATCCGCCACTGCACTCCAGGATAGATCAAGAATGACCAAATTCTCTAGACACAAAACAAGAGGCTCAGAGCTCTTACGGCACCCTCGCCATTGAAGCCACCTTAATTCCAAAAAAACACCAGTAAAGTTTCCTCTCAAATTAGCTTGATCCAAGTTAAGGAACCTTAAGTTTGATAGTGCGCCAAATTCCTCAGATGTGAAACAGCAATCAGATCCTTTGTCAAAGGTGAGACTAAGGGCTTGAACATTTGGAGTAACCTACCAATTTGAGCATAAAGGTAAATGAATAGGAATTGAACTTTGCCATAGAACTGCCCGTGTTTTTTAAACCTCTTCAACAAATAGAAAAATCAGGCAAATAAAAAAGAAAATTAACAGCAGCTAGAAAAGAAAGTAGTTATAGCTTTCAGGCTTACCTCTTTCTGCAGTAGAGTGGACAGGGCTTCATTGTGCACCCACAACCTACTTCGATTACGAGGGATAGGATCTTCATTCAAAACAATGTTTCTGCCTAGAGTTCTCAGTTGATCATGCATCAATAGCTCATTGTTTTCTCCAATTTTCACCAAAGAAAGTACAAGGAGATTCTCAATACCACTAAAAGGATAAAGTCGACAGTCTTCCCACATGTAGAAGGCAATTCTCTCATCCTTTCCAATCAGAAAACATGCTATATCCAGAAATATTTGTTTTGCATATATATCTAAAGCATCATAACTTATCTTCAATACAGATTCGACATTCTCATGAAGAGTGTCTTTCAACTTCTCCAAAGTATCTTTCCATGTAACCTCCGATTTTCCAAACAAACCCGAACCTGTCACCTCAAGTGCTAAAGGAAGTCGCCCAACAGCCGATACGATGTCCGTGGAGAGCCTTTCAAAGCCATTGCTAGGAGAATCCCTTCCAAAAGCCCACTTAGAAAACAGCTTAAGTGCTTTATCTTCTTCCATTGGTTCAACCTCATATGTTTCAGCCTCTCCGAACTTCAAGAGAATGCTTCTCTCTCTAGAAGTCACAATAATCCTGCTTCCTGGACCAAACCAACTAAGCTCCCCAACAACCGCATCGAGTTGGTCAGCATATTCCACGTCATCAAGGAGAATGAGGACCCGTTTATGGCGAAATCCTTTAGCGAGAACTGCCAGAGCATCATCAGAACATCTGAAGGTGACATGTCTTTTACAGAGATCTGAGATTAATTGATTTTGCAAGGTTAAGATCCAATCATGTTGATAGGATTGTCGAATTTCCTTAAGATAACTAGAACCTTGAAAGTGATGACAGAGTTGATTGTAAACCACTTTTGCAAGAGTAGTCTTGCCAACCCCCCCAACACCACATATTCCAAGGACACGAACATTGCTGCCACATATTTCAATTACTTGTCCCTTGTAATGCACAACTCCGAGCTTTCTCATAATCCCTTGCACGTGATGGTCAACTCCGACTAAATTTCCTGTCACAGATAGTTGATCCTTCTTCAGCTTATGCTGAACAATTGGGATGAGATTATCTATGAGCTTGGAAAGATGCCTACAGCAATCAAATTATGGAGACATGATGAGAAAGTGAATCAAAACAATAATTTTAGAGCACAGCAAAGCAGAATGTGCAGAGTTGAGCCAGGAGCGATGCACCTGACGCAAGAACAAAGGAGGCATTTAAATGCGCTTCCAAAGATCCTGCATTTGAATGGTCTAACTCGAAACATAGCATGCTTGGTAAATCAACTTTTAACATTGAGTTGGATTACCCGTTTATTTTCTCCGTTTCAAATCCTTCCATCATTGCAATCTCTACGAGAGCCAGCTTCCACTTCTTGATGGTCTCACTATCAACCCCATTGCTCTCGTGCTTGAGAAAGCTCTTCTCAAAAGAATTCCTCTGGTGCCTCATATCTGAGGGCTTGATCTCATAGAAAATGGGAATGATTGCTTGACTCATCATTTGCCTGCACTCTAATATTTGGAACAATTCCATGAGGCGGCTCTCGCTGGAAGCATAATCCCCAGAGATGATGGGAATCAAAACCTTTGACCGTTTGATCACTTCCAATGGCGCACGCTGAATCTCTTCTCCAGCAGACAGCTCAGCATCCACTGGAAATACGCTTATTCCAGCATTTGTCAAGCTTTTGCACAGGAAAACTGTAAAACCCATGCGAGTCTCTGACTCTTTAAGACTCAAGAACACCTCATACTCATACTTGTCTCCAGTCAAGTTAGAGCTTGGTAATGACAACGAAGAGGCCAATTCCTGTCGAGCGAGTAAATTGAGCTTATCAGATCCGTCAAAGGATATTAACTACGACAATTAACAGGAAAATGTTACGCTGAATTATAATATATAAAATGAATGACCATTTAGAAGTACTGTGATCAAAGTATAGAGGGGAAATGATTTTCTTGAGCTCGTAAAATTCACCGTCAACATTTTTTCAGCTACCTTCAAGAAGATTACCTTTGCCAATTTTGGACTCAAATGCACATTATCCAAACCAGAGGGAAGTGCTGGCAACTTAGAAAGCCTGTCGCAATGAAGTACATCAAGAGTCTCCAGCTTGGAAAGATGCTTGATTTCAGGAGGTAGGCTGGAAATAGCAGAATATCGCAGCCTCAAGATTCTCAGATTAATTAGCTGTCTAATGTCTCCAGGAATCTCCACTTTTAGATTCCTACACAAGGAGGCATGTATTTCTTCAAGGCTCCATAGATGCCAGATAAAACTAGGAAATTTGCTTATGAAGCAACGGTCCATCTTTAACACTCTCAACCTCTGCAAATTACAAAAGGAATCTGGCAATTCAGAAATGCCTGTTCCCGAAATATCCAGCTCCTCTAAAGGGCTTCCCAATTGGCCAATGGACTTTGGAAGTTTACGTATCCAATGGCAATTACTCAATGACAAGCGTCGGAGTTTTACCAACTTGCCAACTCCATCAGAAAGACACAATGAAAAGCAATTGGAGGCAGAAAGAGTTTCAAGTTTCTTTAAATCACCTCCCAAGGGAATATCACACACAGAAGTCTCATCAATGAAGAGCTCTTTCAAAGCTTTCAAGGCACCTAGTTCAGCAGGCAACCTGTTGAGTTCAGTGCAGGACTTCAAATTCAGGCAAAGCAATTTTTTGAGAACACTGACTGAAGGGTCTAAATGGACCAATCGAGAGCATCGCTCTAGAATCAGTATCTCCAAGTTCGGGAAGCTAGAAAATGTCGGACTTATCAGTAAGTCAGTGCAACCAGTGAGATTTAAGACTTGTAATTGTTCCATCTGTAAAACAGGAAACATCATAAGGTCAATTGCCAAATAATTAACAGAATAAGTGCATTAGAGCAGTAAATAGGAAACCACCTTGATTAACCTCCAACCTCCCCAGTCTTCAGTGACCTTGCTCAATGAAAGATCAAGAATGACCAGTTCCGTCAGACTAAATTCTGTTGCTTTGAAATCCCTCGGGCACCCTTGCCAATGAAGCCAACTCAACTTTGGAAATACATCTGCGAAATTTCCGGCCATACTTGCATGATCCAATTTCAAGAACCTTACGTTTGGCATGCTCTCGAAATCGGTTTTCGTAAATTCATGGGGATGATTTTTTAAGTCGAAACAAAGGGCTTCCACCTCTTCAATTCCCTACATTTACTAAGAGTAACAAATCAATCCAAAGCTATATAACAAAATGGGAAAATTTTGCTAAGTGAGAAGGACTAAGGTGCTTTCTTTTCTGTGCATGCAAAGAAGACTTATATAGATGGTAAAATAACTTAAGAACTGGGAAACAAATTAGACCTTAATACCTTATACCTTAAGGCTTTCACAGAAGATAACAAACCATTGAACCAATAGCTTTACCTCTTTCCTGTTGATTGCTTCCAGGTCTGTAACATGCATGTATTGTCTCCTGCGCCTCCCTGGATATTTACTTTCTTCTTGATCTATAGTTTTGCTGAGCCACTTCAACAATTTATGCATCTGCAGTATGTTGTCTTTTCCGATTTTTGCTAGGGGCATCAAAATATGGTAAGAAGGCAAAAGATATCGATCAGGCCACATATATGATGCAATTTGGATATCCACACCATTGGCAAACCATGCTATGTCCCAAAATATTTGTTTCTGCATTTCATTTAATGCTTCATAACAGATTTTCGAAATCTCCCAACAATCCCTTGGAGAGTTCTTCTTCTGTGGTTTTATCAAGTCCTCCATCTTCCTCCATTCTTCTCTTGTTTTTCCATGCAAAAGTGAACCAATAACTTCAATAACAAATGGAACCTGCCCCATAACTTTGACAATGCGCTTTTCAATTTCAGGATAGCCAGGTATTGAACCGTGTGTTCCTAAAGCATGTTTGTGAAAAAGTTCAAGAGCACAATTTTTGTCCATCTCATTCACTTCATAGGTACGAGCCACAACTCGAGAATCATAGTTTTGGAGAATCTCACAATTTTCTGTAGTAACAATTATCCGACTTCCGGCAGCAAACCACTCAAGCCGGGGTCCTACAAGATCATCAAGATGAGACTTTTCTAGCACATCGTCTAGGACAATAAGAGCTTTTGTATCGCCAAATACATCCAGGAAAAACTTGATTCCTCCTTCGAAAGAAGCAACATCGCCATCTCGCTTGAGAATATCAGATATCAACTTAGTTTGCACAGACTGAATACCCCCAACATTTTGTGTTGTTTCTCCAATCTCTGCAAGAAAGCTACAACTATCGAAACAAGAAGAGAGACGGTCATATGCGGCCTTCGCAATAGTTGTCTTGCCAATTCCACTAGTTCCATGGATTCCAACAATGCACACTTCAACATTATCATCTTTTATTTCCAATAACTTGATTACATCCTTCACTCGATCATCAATACCAATAACATGTTCAATAGTGGCAACTAAGTTACATGCATTTTTTTCTAAAGCATTGTAACTTACCTTCAGCTTTCGCTGAACAATTGGAATGAGTTCATCTATGAGCTTGGAAAGATGCCTACAGAAATCAAGTTATGGAGACATGATAAGAAAGTGAATCAGGGCAATAATCATAGAGCAGAGCAAGCAGAATGTGCAGAATTGAGACAGGAGCAATGCACCATGACACAAGAACAAAGGAGGCATTTAAATGCACTTCCAAAGAGCCTGCATTTGAATGGTCTAACTTGAGATAGCAGGCTTGGTAAATCAATTTTAACATCGAGTTGGATTACCCATTTATTCTCGGCATGTCAAATCCACTTATACTTCCAATCTGTTGGAGAGCCCAATTCCACTTCTCGATGGTCTCACTATCAACCCCATTCCTCTTGTGCTCAAGAAAGCTCTTCTCAATAAAATTCCTCTGGTGCCTCACATCTGAGGGTTCAATCTCATAGAAAATGGGAATGATTGCTTGCCCCATCATTTGCCAGCACTCTAATATATGGACCAATTCTTTGAGGCAGCACCCGCTGGAAACATAATCCCTGGAGATGATGGGAATCAAAACCTTCGACCGTTTGATCACTTCAATGGACGCAGGCTTAATCTCTTCTCTGGCAGACAGCTCATTATCCTCCAGAAATACGCTTATTCCAGCATCTGTCAAGCTTTTGTAGAGGAAACCTATAAAACCCATGTGAGCATCCAGCTCTTTAAAACTCAAGAACACCCCATACTCATACTCGTCACCAGCAAAGTTAGAGCTTCCTAACGATGATGAAGAGGGCAGCTCCTGTCAAATGAGTAAGTTGAGCTTATCACACCTGTCGTACAATGCTAACTACAACAATTAACAGGAAAATGGTAACTTACCTTCAGCACAGGTTTGGCTTTCTTATGAAGAGGCTCTTTCAATTTCTTCAACACATCTGTCCATATATCCTCCGATTTTCCAAACAAATGCGAGCCTGTCTCCACAATCGCTGAAGGAAGTCGTCCAATGGCCGATATCATGTCCCTAGAAAGCCTTTCAAAGCCTTTGTTGGGAGAATTCCTTCCAAAAGCCTGCTTAGAAAACAGTTCAAGAGCTTTATCTTCTTCCATCAGTTCAACCTCATAGGTTTCAGCCTCCTTGAACTTCGAAAGGATGTCGCTCTTTCTGGAAGTCACAATAATCCTACTTCTTGGACCAAACCAACTAAGCTCCCCAACAACCACATCGAGTTGGTCAACATCTTCCACGTTGTCAAGGAGAATGAGGACCGGCTTATCACGAAATCCTTGAGCAAGAACTGCCATAGCATCATCAGAACATCCGAACGAAACACTTTCTTTTTGGAGGTCTGAGATTAATTGATTTTGCAAGGACAAGATCCTATCATTTTGACATAATTGTTGAATTCCCTTAAGATAACTATAACATTGAAAGCCATCATAAAGTTGATTGTAAACAACTTTTGCAACAGTAGTCTTGCCAACTCCCCCAATGCCATATATTCCAAGGATTCGAACATCACTGCCACATATTTCAATTACTCGTCCATCGCGATGCACAACACCAAGCTTTCTCATAATCTCTTGCACGTGATGGTCAACTCCGACTAAATATTTTGTCAGAGTTAGACCCTTCCTCAGCTTTTGCAGAACAATTGGGGCGAGTTCATCTATTAGCTTGGAAAGATGCCCCCTGAAATCAAATTATGGGATGTGATAAGAAAGTGAATCAGAACAATAATTATAGAGCAGACCAAAGGAGAACGTGCAGAGTTGAACCAGGAGCAATGCACCATGACGCAAGAACAAATGCCGCATATTTAAATGCACTTCCAAAGATCCTGCATTTGAATTGTCTAACTTGAGATTCCATGCTTGGTAAATCAATTTTAACATCGAGATGGATTACCCGTTTATTTTCTCCATTTCAAATCCAGTTATCGTTGCAATCTCTGCAAGAGCCAGCTTCCACTCCTCGATTTTATCACTATCAACATCATTCCTCTCGTGCTCGAGAAAGCTCTTCTCAATAGAATTCATCATATTCAAGGGCTCAATCTCATAGAAAATGGGAATGGTTGCTCGCTTCATCATTTTACTGCACTCTAACATTTGGACCAATTCCATGAGGCATCTCTTGCTGGAAACGTAATCCCTGGAGATGATGGGAATCAAAACTTTCGACTGTTTGATCACTTCAAGCCGCGTGGGCTTAATCTCTTCTCCGGCAGGCAGCTCATCATCCTCTGGAAATACGCTTATTTTAACATCTGTCAAGCTTTTGCAGAGGAAACCTGCAATACCCATGCGAGTATCCGGCTCTTTATAACTCAAAAACACCTCATACTCAGACTCGTCTCCAGCCAATTTAGAGCTTGACGAAGAGGGCGATTCCTATCAAGGGAGGGAATTGAGCTTATTACATCCGTCGTAGAATGTTAACTATGACAATTAACAGGAAAAAAGTATTCTAAATCACAAGACAAGATGAATTACGACCACTTGGAAATAACGAGATCAAAGCACAGAGCGGAAACGATTTTCTCGAGCTCGTAAAATTCGCCGTCAACACCCCAATAATTTTTCCATCCCTCCGGAAATCTAACAGAATTTCAGCTACCTTCCAGACGATTGACTCCGCCATAGCTCTTCGGGGGTGAGGGTATCCCTGCTCCTGTTTTCCTTTCCGGAGGTCGCCGTCGCCGTCGCCGTGCTAGGTCGATGTAGCTGCGTCTTGTCAAGGCCCCTCCTTTCTTACACACAGCCAGTAAAGGGAAAAGACGAAAATACCCTCGATTTGACAATACGGGGATTCAAATCGAGTTTCTGTGCCCCCACCTTTTCCCATTCTCTGTGTGACGGTAGAGATTTCTGAAGACGTATCCTGTTTATGAACGGAAGTAGATGTGGCATTGCAATAAAAGATACGGGTAATCCTGAAGTGTATATGCCAATCACATTCCTCTTAGTCGATTTTCAATCTTATATTGCTTAAGTAAATAATTTTCGGGAGATATCTGATGTGGAAATTTTGTTTGAAGTATGGATCTAATCTGGAAAAATGAACCTACTGAACTTTACCAGAAAGACAAGTGAGGATTATGAGTTTCGGAAACAATTAGCGTTGAAAGCGTTCCAGAATGAGGAAAATTTAGGATTAGTTAAGTAATAATCAACATTGAAAATCTGCCAGAAGCAAAGATAAATGACGATTTAGTTGGGGAATGAGGCACATTCAGAGTCTACTAGGAAAAAAAATGTAGATCGGGATAAGCCAGAAAATTTTTAAGCGAAAAGAAAAGAAAAGAAAGCAGGGCTTTATACTCTTCCCTAAATTCTAATGCAATCTTTTTAACAACATTGAAGCTCATAAAATTATTCTTATGTTGAATAAAATTCGTGGTATTGAAGGAGCTGGTTTTTCCAATGCTACTCTCACGTTCACTTGCTCCCACTTTCTACTATCTCTTTTCCAACTTTTTTTCTTTTGCTTTTTTAATGTAAGTTTTCATTATTTTCTATAAATTGTCTGGACCTATAATTTTTATGTGCTACTACAGTTTGATACTATTTCACCGAAATTTTATCGACAACAAATGCTTCTCTCCAAAATTCGTTCTTCAATTTTATCAAGAAGAGACGGGGTTTGTGATTATTTCGAATAGGATTTTTATCGATGGAGAACAAGGAAGGGATATACTTCAATCAAATTTATTCAATGATGAAGTGCCATGATATAAAAACTTTAATGAAAATTTAATTGACTTCATGTATCTAAAAGCTATAACTAAAAACAATGTGGAAATATAACCGAAGACGAAATATCTGGAAACTACTAGTTAAGGTACATAAATTGAAACAATAATAATAAAAGGTTTCTGTCAATTATCAGGGATTTACAGGGAATACAATGTGGTTATTTACAACATTCAATTGATGGTTACAAATGGTTATCTAATTTAAAAAGATAACTTCCTAATCTTATCTTCAAAACGAATAACTTCCTAATCTTATCTTCAAAACAAATAACTTCCTAACCCTAAACGCAATATTATTCTCAATTTCTCATTATCTAGTAACACACATCTAAAAGAGCTTATATATCTGGAAATATTGCTACTTTGTAGTCACACGTCGATGTCAATGACTTCATCCTAGATAAATGATATTTGCCATGAATGACTTCCTTGGTTGTAGATACTTTTCAAGTTGTCAATTGTTCTTTTCATTGATGACTTATGTTGTTTCTCACAGTGCCATTACAACTAAATTTATCAGTTGCTAATTATAACCAAAACTGGGTCATTTTTGGTTTTAATATATGCACCCCTTAAAAGAATGGAATGATTTATTGATCATTTGGTGTTTTGTAATAAGATAATTAATAGTCATCTTGCCTTCTTAAATTGAGTAACAAATTGACCAACAAATTGACCAACAAACTCATTATTATATTAATAAAGTATAGCAAAATCACCAATCGATACCACCCTTGGTGGTGGCGTAGTGGTTGAGCGTAAGTTCCTTTCAAGAGAGGTCCTGAGTTCAAATCCCTACATCGTCTGCCTTACGAGAAAGGAATCCACGACTTACCCGGGACAGCAAGGGTGGTTCTACATCGTTTGCCTTACAAGAAAGGAACCCACGACTTACCCAGGACAGCAAAGGTAGTGGTGACTCTACTGCTCCTGCACGGAGGTTCCCTGGATACCAAAAAAAAAAAATCACCAATTGATACCTCAGGTATCGTTCTCTAAAATTAGAATGAAATTATCTTTCCATGTCTAGTAGTAAATTAGTGTAATAAGTAAAAGGTAATTTTTGACAAAGACAAAGAAAATAGCCTAAGTCTTAAAAACATATTTGTCCCTGCTTCCTCATAACTGGCTATATACCAACCAATGTGTTGCTTCCTCATAACTGGCTATATACCAACCAATGTGTTCGACAGTCAATTGGTTATCTTTGCTAGCGTAAACAATGAAGTTAGGGAACTTTGAGTTCTCTTGGATAAGGTAAAGTATCAAACCAATCAAGACGTGGCTTCCTCTATACTGTTTAGCCATCCCTATGTTGGCACCTAATTGTTGTAACATGAATTCAATCACTTGATCAAGATTCACAAGTTGATCAACTTGCCATCCTACCCGTTGCTTCAGGATAGATAAATCGATTGACCTTGACCTTTTTGCCCCTTTGATCAAGATTCAAATCTTGATCATCAACGTTACAATTTACTTGCATGTTACGCCTATAGGGTGCATTTCCTACATTTGGAGGTGGAGTACACCAAATGGCCTTACGTTATCCACATTTGGAATGGGTTCTGGGGTAAACATATCCATTAGTTGGTGAAGGTCCCACTTGTGGAGCATTTTGATTATTCCTATTAACCAAATTAACTTCATTGGGATTTTCACGCCTTTGTAATCCTCACTGGTTGTAGGATTAATTGCCCTCAATTATTTTAAACATTTAATTGACCAAAAGTTGGAGGAACATTTGGCATGGATCAATATGGACTTCAATATCCCGGGCTTGGAGATGATATAATTGATCACATTAACGATCATCGGTCTGATCACATCAAAATATGTGTCTCACTATATAATTTGACATCTCATTATGTTATTCCTCGAACAACCTCTCCATGGGAGCTGCCAAAGTGGGGTTTGGCGCTGACTCATTTGCTTGCTACTCCACAGGGTGCCACAAGATTTCAACGTTGCGCCCTTGGCTTGGCCGCGCTGCTGTTGGAGTGGCTAAGTTCTCCGATTAGATAGCCCTATCATTGGGGTTGTTTCCCGCAGCATGATCAGACTTTGGATAATTCCTTGCCCTCGGCACAGTTAATCCTTAGAAAAAGCCACAAGGTGATCCATCGGTTATGCCAAAAAGATGTTTTTGGGAATTTAATTGACGATGAAATATTTTTCATCAAAATTTGTTCTTCAGTTAGTGATCCCGAACATAAGTCTTATTAAAGGAGCACAAGGAACAGATATACTTCAATAGAATTTAATCAAGGATGAAGTGCGATGACATAAAAAGCTTCATCATTGGAATTTTATCAACGACGAAGTGCGATGATATATAGATACCTCGTTGAAATTTAATCAACGATGAATATCTAAAAGCCACAACTAACTCACATGTCAAAATTTAATCAACGATGGAATATCTGAAAACTACAATAGAGATTAAAAAGTTGAAACATAATTGTAAGATAACAAGTTTTTATCATTTTTTGAAGAGATCGATTCTTTATTTCTACAACGCCATTTTGCTATGCAGTATAAGGAGATTTGAAAATGTGCTCAAAACCATTCTCTTAACAAGAGGTTGGAGAAGTTTTGATCGTGGAATTCTCCTCCTCATCTGTTCGAATGGGTGTAATGTTGTATCCTTTTTCACTGAGGGCTTTTTGTGCAAATTTCACGGCGGAATGCATCATTCTTTTGAGCTGGGAATATCACCCAATTGAACCTTGAGCAATCATCCACAACACAATATAGTATCTTTTACCACCAAGGCTTGTGTTCCCATTAGGTCCAAATAAATCCATGTTAAGTAGTTGCAAGGCTATGTTAGTGGGAACAGTGTTTAAAGATTTGAAAGAACATTTATTTTGCTTACCTAAAGAGCATGCATTACATAGTTCAATCTTTTCATACCTGATATTTGGTAAACCTCGCAAAAGATTTTTGGTTGTCAGTTTTGAGATCTGTTTCAAGGTTGTGTGGCCTAATTTTCTATGCCATAGCTCTTTCTTGTCCTTAATAGATAGTAGGTACTGAGTAGTGTCACAACTAATGTCAAGCAAATACGCACCTGTTTAATAACATGCCAAATAGTGCTTTCTATTCTTTTGTTCCCTGGAACTAAAGAATAACATAAATCCATTTGGTAACATTTTTGTTTTTGGGAACAAATTTATTCCCAAGATAGACTTGGAACAAAATCAAGAAGTAAAAGAAAGAAAAAAAAAGTTGATTCTTTGTTCTCAAAAATGGTTCTAAAATCAAGCATTTTCTTTTGGGTTAATACCCTAAAAAACCCCAAACTGATATATCTGTGACAAATTTACCCCAAACTATTCTTTTAATCATAAAAAACCTCAAACCGGTACACTTGTGATAAATTTACCCCGATTGACTATAAAAAACTCTAAACTGGTACATTTACGATAAATTTACCCTAAACTAATTTATTCGACCGCAAAAAACCCAAAATTGATAAATTTGTGACAAATATACCCTCCACTAAATTAGATTAATTGTCACGCCCGAACCCCGAGGTACGCGCACATCCCACTGCAGTCGATCAAATATGCGACATCCTAGGATACGTCACCGATCCATTCATTTTATTACGCACGCGGAAGTGAAACAAATCCCCTGACAACATTTAACTTGAGATAGAAATGCAGGCACATACCAAACACTCATTTACAAACACATAGGTTTAAATACAACTATGGACTGTCTACAAAATAGACCAGCTCGACAAAAGGGGAACTATCCCAGGACCAACTAGCAAGTCACGTTCACCGATACTTCAGTCTCCACCTTTCGAGACTTACAGCTTCGGGTCCTCCACGACCGCCATCTAGGGACCTGAAATTTTAATCCCCAAACCGGGATGAGACAATGTCTCAGCAAGTTCAACCCCCTAAACCCCTATTAGAAAGAAAATACGCCCCGGGTGGCCTAGCCACCTCACACAGAGAACTTACCTCGCCTCAATTCCTTCCTGCAGGTTATCACGATTCAAATCACTTAATCACAGATAGTAATATGAACTTAAACAACCGGAACGCATTCACTTTCATATAACCAACAACCACGGGGTCCTGATTATAAGATTAAATTGTTATGACACGTCTCATTCCATGCCACACAATTCTGTCCCATAATCTGATACATCAACAACACTCAACATGCATTCCAATTGTTATTCACTGCCACACAATGGCATAACCTACTCGATGTTCGGCTATCTACGGCATATAGCCAGGCATCGCCTCCCCTTGGAGCGCGGCTTCGTCAAGACATCGACGGCGTTCCCGAAGGAGCATGGACCCAGTAATCAATCGACCCGCAACCAGCGCTGCGTGGGCATCCCATATAGGGGCAAGTCCGGCTCACAGCCCAGGACGATTCCTTTTAGTTATCACACAGCCAAAGCATACTCGGCCCCATGACACTTTATATTTCAATCAATACTTCCACTTAAAATAGTGATCCCGGCCATTTTTCTTCATATTAAAAATATTTCAGAAATTACTCACGTGTGTGGGGGCACGCTAATTTCGAACCGTAAAGCCAATATCTCACTTTTTCAAACCCCACTATCTAATATAATCATTAAAATCTAATTTTTGCATCAAAACCCGACACTTGGGTTTTTATGAATAAAATCCCCATTTATCACAATCAACACTCAATTTGCCACAATCAATCATCAAATTCAAATTCTAAATACACAAGCGGTGATCAAGACGAAATTCAGAGAATTTAGGGTCCCAAAATAATTTTTCGGAATTTATTAAATAATTAAATTTATTCCAAAAATTAGTTGAATAATAATATCCATATTTCTCGCAATCCACACTCAATTTCAAAATCTGAATACACAGCAGTGATCGGCACGAAATTCGAGCAACCGAGGTCAAAAATAATTTTTCCATTTTTTTTATAATAATATTTTAATAATTTCGGATTATAATATAATATTATAATTTCCAGAATTTCGAAGCAATTAAATAATTCAAAATTAAAATCCTATTATGTCCCATCAAGGTTTATTATTAAATAAACTCTCTTAGCATTTAATTAAGCATACTTTAAATTAAACAAACATCTTAATCTAATTCACAATTAGATAAATTAAACTAACCACCTAAGCTTAATTAACTTAAGCTAAGCACATCTAAAGCATAATTAACCCTTTAATCGAGGTTTAGTGAGCTAAACTCACCCGATTAATAAACCGAGCGGACTAAAACGACGCGAGGATTGACTTTCCTCAAGGCGGGCCGAGCATCCGGGCTCGGGAAGGCGGCCAAAACGGGCCAAACACCCGCTGCCATACCCATTTTTCCAGCTGTTTGGGGGCGATGGAGGGCTGTCCGGTGGTGATTCGGGCGGAGGCAAGGCGGAGGAAGGAGGCGCAGCTCGTCGGTGGCTCGGATGGGCGAGGCGGCGGCCAGGCGAGGTCTCACGGCGGCCGGAGGTGGCTGATCCGCGGCCTACAGCAGCCCATGAAGGTGAGGACGAGCTGGATCTCAGCGAGAGGCGGGCTAAGACGCACGGCAGCAGCGTGCGCGAGGACGACGAGCGGCGACGGGCGACACTAGGCGAGGACGGCGTGCGGTGAGCGACGGCTCCCGGCGACGTTGGCTGCTGCTTCTGCCCGGCGTCCAACCAGACCTACGATCTCGAGCAGCAAACGGATGGGGAGAAAGAAGGCGGAGCAACACACGCGGGCGAGCGGAGCGGCGAACGGCGGACGAACGGCGATGGTGTGCGAGCAGGAGCGGACAGCCATGGCTGCAGCTTCTTCTTCTCTGCACTTTTCTGGTCTTCGCCCATGGAGATGGAGGAGGAAACCCATGAGAAGGGAGAGGAAGAAGAGAGAAGAAGGAGAGAGAGAGAGATGGGACCATTTTCTCTCATTTTCTTTTCTTTTTCTTTAATCCCTCAAACATGGCCCACCATGACCTCACATGAGGTCACCTTCCACTCACACCAAGCTTCCACAACAATCCTCCAATGGGTCCAATTTCATTTTCCGCCGGGGCCTAAAATTTTGTACATCCAATTTCTTCAATTTTTCTTTCAATTCTCTTCTAACTGAATCCAATTAAAATCCATAAAAATGATCCCATGATCATAATAAGATGTGTGACATAACTAGGCTTCCAACTTCTAAATTCAATCCCAATTTTTACGGTTGAATTCAATCTGGTGCGATTTCAGCACGCCTAACCTACCGGGTAGCTTTCAAGGAAATTTTCTTGCATCCGACCTGAGGATGATCAGTCCCCAAGTTTGACGCGTTAAAATCCCTTAATTGCTTCGTCCAATAGGCTAGTCCTCTCACGAGTGGCCAACTCAGAGAAATGAACTATATGCACAGATGAAATGCCCGACTAAATCAGTTGAAAATAGAATTAGAAAAAATCGGGATGTCACATTAATACCACAAAAAAATAAAATAAAAATTGTAAATTGTGACAAACGATGTGTAAAATCCTAAATTGATATACTAGTCAACCGTCACGTGTAATTTAACTTAATAATTTGACAATAAAATTTAACAAAAACTAACATAAGGTAAATTTGTCACAAGTGTACCAGTTTGGGGTAAATTTGTCAAAGATATACCAGTTTGAGGTTTTTGGTGGTCAAAAAAATAGTTTTTGGTAAATTTGTCACAAGTATACAGAGTTTGGGGTTTTTTCAGTATTAATCCTTTCTTTTTCCTCTTTTCTTTTCTTCTTTCCCTTTTCTTCTTCTTCTTCTTTTTCTAGCCGGTTGCCGGCCTTGGTGATGAGAAAATCCATTTAAGATATCAAAATCCAAGTACAACTTGTGTGATAGGAGAGATAAGCCACTACACCCTTGAGGCGGTCATTGGGGTTGAGTCAAGGTGGGTACGTTTCAAATCTAGAACCTGTAACTTACCCTTTCAAGATTAATTTTCAATTTTTGGAACTCAGATTCTACTTTGTAGATCTTGGAACCGACCTTGTCGATCTAGTCTTGTTCCACAAATTAAGAATTGACATTCTCGTTTTTTGTTTGTTTTTTTTTTTTTAATTCCTTGAAAGATAAATTATAGTAAAAGATTCCCTAATTTACAATCGAGAAATAGCAATTATAGTAAAATAGTAAAACAAGAAGAAGTACGGTACAAAAGAAAGATAAATATAAAAAATAAAATAAAATTGGGAAGTGTCCAAGTCATCCCTTAGTCAATCAAAATGAAAGTTACAGCAACAACAGAAATTTTCATCCATCAAAAGCAATCATCTATAAAAGAGGAAAAAAAATACGGCATATTCAACTATGTTATTGTGGAGTGTTAAGAACCGTTGATGGCTTGAAAGAATCAAATTCTCTGAAGGAGGTGGAGACCAAACATGCATGTTCTCAAAAGGTTTGCTTGACGTGTCAATATTCTCCGAGCTGGAGACAAATTGGACACCATCAAAAGCTACAGAGCAGAACATCCAACTGGGAAGCAATTGTGACTTTTGGTATTGTAAGAGAAATAAGCATCATCCTGAAACTGCAATTAATAAAGTTAGTGCAAACATTTAGAGAGGGTGAATAAGTAATAAAAGAGTTTAAAAGATAAATTTAAAGCAGAATAAAATATTTAAAACTCTAAGTCTGATTAAGAGATAATTAGAATTTGTGATGCGATAGAACAAACTTCTGAGATAACCCGTAATAGTGCAATAGGCATAAGTAAAGATATAAGAGATAAAAGAATTACACATAGATTTTATAGTGATTCAACTTAAATCAAGTTTGCATTTACTCCTGTGTCCTGACAGGCTACTAACTAGATTCCATTAGATAATCAGTGAAAGATTGCAAACAAGTCGTGCCACTTATACCTAAATGCTTCTCCCCATAGCTAATGCTGCTTATACCCAAGCCGACACCAAAGCATACACTTATAACACTGTCAATACCTCTCAAAAGATTAGACAATTTAAGTTCATAAAAGACAAATGTATATGATCGAAGTTCACTTAGACTTTGCAATTCTAGATTCTATACTTTGTCTCTTCCTTGCTCCTTGATCTTTAGTCGCTTTAATTACTCTTCCACTTCCAAACTAGCCATTAGACAATATCCATAGGATCGTCTTCCAATATATCAATTGTACAATACTGTTTCAAGAAGATTTGGTAGTTATTGAGTGACGGAAGCAAAATTTCTAGTTGATTTTGATTGCCCATACAAATAAAATATTAGTTTTCATAAGTAGAGCTTCTCCGTTTAGATTGTTCTTGTTTTCATGATTCAATTGTCAATTAATTAGATTGAATCAATCAAATTTATCTTGATATAGAATCCAAATCAGATTACTAGCCATTATACATTTGAGGCTTGCATCACGTTCTGTCAAGTTGTTTTGTTCTGAACTTGCTTCGTTTTGAATTTATCACATTTGATCATGTTCTGTACTTGTGTATTTTTGGACCTGTCATGTTCCAAACATGTTCCATCTGAAGTAAATTCTACGATTTGGACATAAGTGTGAATATATTTATCCTTAATGTCAAAGTCTTATAATTCTTTCAAGTGTAATTCTTGACAACATCGTTTACATGTTATATTATATGCATAGTATGTTACTTAATTATTAAAATGTTAGTAGTATTTGATTGATTTTGTCGTATTCAAAACATCATAAGGAATTTTCCTAATAATCTCCCCATTTTTCATAATGACAAAACAATATATGAATATATAGATGTAGAATTTCAAAATATTGATAAATCAATTTGCCAAATTCTAGATATTCAAAAACGTGATTCAAATCAAAAGATACCAAGTAGATTAGCATAACAATATATAGAAACATAATTGCAACTGAAATTTTTGCAATAAATTATATCAACCAATCAACACATGTGTATATTTGTATTCTCTTCTCATTTTTGTCATAATAAAAAAGCAATAACAATAGAAAGGGTATCACGCAAAAAATATATAATTCAAATCAAATTCACATGATATCTTTAGAAATATATAAGGCATAAACCACAATCTTTAGAAATATCATGCTAAGACAAACATAAAGGATATCTATATAGCTCAAACATCAATAAATATCTATCAAGAATCATGGATGCATTATAAATTTACTTTTTTTTTGTCATAATAAAATGATAAAGTAAATAAGAGATTTGTTAATGACCAAAAGTAATAAAAGATGCACTAACTGGATTTTGTAGAACTTAGCAAGCAATAACACATTTACCTTTTCCTTCCACAGAAATCAAGATCAAGCAGAAATTAACTCAACTTTATCAGAATTTCTTATACTTGATTTACGCTTCCCCTCAATTTGATGCCTTTTTGAAATGATCAATGTTATCCCCTTTCCTTTTGCGTTCACTTTCTCCCCCTGTCGCCATGAGAATTTTTGCGAATAGCACTTATTGCAGTTTGTGCACGTTGAACATAATGTTTTTCCACTATTTCCTTCGTAGCAACAACATCTGCAGTAATCGTTTGCTTTTTGAAATTTGAGATAGAAATTTGTTTTCTTCAATCAAGCTTGTGTTGAATTCAATCTGCATAAACACATCAAATTTTTTGCACAAATGCACTGTTATATTATCCACGTAACATATTATGCACTTTCTTCAAGTAAATAAATTTAATACCATATATAAGAGTATCAAATATCTAATTTTTGAGCTACTTAACCTTTCATACAATGCGTTAAGGGCTTGCTCAATAATTTAATGTGCCTTCAATAATTTGTGATAATTTTGCGCAAAGAAGAGAATTTTGATAATTTGAAAATGATGCAGAATCTTCACAATTTTTCATATCAAACTTTCCAAATTTCATATCAAATTTTTTTTTTGTCACTTGCAGATTCTTGTATAACAATGACAATCTTTGCAAAAATATCACGTAATACCTTCCTCTAATTTGTAGATCAAACTGGCTATATATAAGATATCTTCTAAGAATATAGCAAAAGTATCCATGAATATGCAATAATATCTTTGAAGATTAAAGGAATTTCCTTGAACATAAATCTCGAAAGCATATTGTTGATGCATTTCACAAAAGAAAAGTAAATATTTCTATCACATGCCAAATCAAGTAATAAAAATGTGCAATGCCTTATGTTTATGACAAGAGATATTTGCAATATAATTCACATATAATTCATAATCAATCATCTAGAATCTTCATAAATTCGAGTAGAAATTCGAAAGGTAGGACGATAGATTCAAAATTTTATACTCTCTTACTCACGGTATATGTTTGAAATATATTACTGAATTAAAGATGATCCTTGTCAATCTTCGCTTGAGATGTTCTTCTTATCATACCATGTTTTTTGTAAATTTGCAATCATTCTTCCCATGTAGAATTTCTTGCAATGAACTTACTTCCTTTCAGGTATACATGAATTTCAATCCTTCCTTTATGTTAGAGCAAAATATGCAATCTTCATAAATAATTAAATATTTTTTCTAAACTTATCATAATAGAGTACCTAAGGGAGAATATTTTGCATAATGAATTAATATCTTATAAAGCAAATTTCCATAAAGCAAGTTTCCACTTTGCAAAATATGATAAAATTAGAAAGCATAAAATTAGACCAAATAATTTGAATAATTTCTAAGCAAGATATCAAATCAATCACATGTATTAATAAAAACCTAACTCCTCATAACATATTTGTTTTTTTTTTTTTTTGGTAAAGGTAAGAGATATATTAACTATTGCAAAACGCTATACAACTATACAGCAAAGGGAGCCCCGGCACCAGCTTGCACTCAGAGAGAGAAACACAATGAGTGGAGGGGTACTAGGGGGGAGAAAAGAAAAAAGAAGTTGTGGCAAGGATACAAAGTACGGGGACCATTAGCAACGGAAGGGTAATAAGGAGGCCAGCAAACACGAAAAAAACTTAGAAAAGCACACAAACAACTGTGGCCCGCACAGGGAAAGAACTACAAAAAACGGGTCAACACAATGAACCCAGGAGCCACAGCTAGGCGGAGCGCCGGGAAGGAGGACGCCAAGGCACCCTGTAGACGTCAAGCAAACGGCAGCAGCAACTAGAAGCAAAGGGAATAGCAACAACACCAATCGAGGGTCAATAAATGGAGGGGAGAGACCCTCATGAGAGAAAACCAGGAAGGGTGCCCTTTAGCCACAAGGGAGGAGGCACAACGAAAGCCTTGGAAAGTCTGGCAGTAGTAAAACCAAATCCACAGAAAACATGCTCAATTAAATAAGGAATGGTGAAGGCCCCAGCTCAATTGAAGTCTCCTATTACGAGGAATATCTTGGACCTTGGAGAATGTTGAAGCCTTGTCTTTAATGGCTTTACGGAGGTGCTCTTTTAACTCCGAGAAAAATAACTTTTGATTGCGAAATAGAATATTATTCCTCTCTTTCCAAATGAGATAACATATGGCACCAAAGGCAAAGCAAGCCAGGGAATGGTGGAAAGTAGTACCGAAAGGTGATCAATAACCCATTGGAGATTTTCCTTCGAAGACTGATTACACCAAGGTAGGTTACAATTGGCCGCCCAAAAAGAGGCGAGGTTGCTAGTAATAGGGCAGCCAAAGAAAAGGCGGTCCACCGAATTCGGCCTAGCCAAGCAGAATGCACAAGAAGCATTTGGTATTCTCTGATAAGCAAGCAACAATATCTGAATAGGCAAGCGATTGTGAGCTATCAACCAAAGGTGGGACTGGTACCGAGGAATAAGGAAGGAGTTCCAAACAAGTCTCAACCAGGAGACCCTAAGACTCCTCGGCCTTAGCAGGCTCCAAGCCGAAGTAGTAGAGAAGACTCCTGAAGAATGGCCAGTCCAAAGGAGGTGGTCACTAGCCTCATTGAGGCTCGGCAAAGGATCATCCCAACCCACAATGGTGGTTGCAACAGCAGAGGGTAGAGGCAACGCTGTTAAGGCAGCCGCAACAGATGTGAGGAATTCCAGAGCAATAAATTTCATGATTAGATAAGAGCTTATAGAGAGGTCCACGAGGGTGCCATAATCAAACCAAAAGGAAACCAAAAGACCATTTCCATTACGCCACTTAAAATGATTGTGAATAAGATCACGTAGGCAAGTAACTTTTTCCACGCCCAAGAGCAGAAGGTAGGTCTTGGGGCAATCCAGAAGTTTTTGCGCTTCAAGAAATTTGAATGAATCCATTTACACCAGAGTGATTCCTTATCAGTAAAGAGGAGCCAAAGGTGTTTGATCATAACAGCAACATTGCTGATTCGAAGTGAACGGATTCCCAGCCCACCTTCCTCCTTAGGTAGGCAAACTTCTTCCCAAGCAACCTTTGCTCCCCTAGATCCTAGGTTGGGGCCTCTCCAAAGAAATTGCCGAAAAATCTATTCAATTTGGTTAGTGACCGAGGAGGGCCGGATAAACACAGTAGACCAGTAGACTTGGATAGAGTGGAGGACTGATTTAATTAGCTGCAGTCTGCCCGCCAAGGAGAGAAACCAATTGGTCCAGGATTGAACTCTTGCAGTTATTGCATTCACCAGGGAAATGCAATCTTCCTTGCCCAATCTAGATGAGATAATAGGCACACCAAGGTACCTAAAGGAAAGAGAGCCTAGATGAAAGTCGGAGGTACTTACTAGGGCATCTCTTAAAGAATCCAGGCCACCTGAAAGGAAGATTTCACTTTTGTTGATATTAGGATTTAATCCAGACCAGCCAGCAAAGGAATGAATTACATCCATAAGAAGACGTAGGAAATTCATATTAGCTTTCGAAAATAAGAGGACATCATCTGCGAAGAAAATGTGAGAAAGCCTGGTATTTTTACATCTCCAAAAGAGCTTAAAACCTGGCTTCTCAGTTTGGGAGTTGAGAATTCCCGTAAACACTTCCATCACTAACGTGAAAATATAGGGGGATATTGGGTCGCCCTGTTGAATACCCCTTCCACTTGAGAAAAATCCATGAAGTTCACCGTTAAGGGAGATAGAGAACTTAGGAGAGTGAATTCAAGACATAATGCGGTTGACGAATTCCGGAGGAAACCGGAAGGCTAACAGGGTTAATTTAATAAAGTTCTAGTCAACCGAGTCATATGCTTTGCAAATATCAACCTTAATGATATATTTGGGTCGATAAGGTTCATGATGGAAGTCGCAAAAGAGCTCCTGGGCTAGCATAATGTTATCACTAATGCGCCTTCCTTTCACAAATGCATTCTAAGGAGGACTAATAATCGAAGGAAGAACAGAGGCTAACCTGTTAGCCATAATTTTGGTGATGCACTTATAAAAAGTGTTTCAGCAAGCAATGGGGGCGAAAGTCATTGATATTCGACGCATTAGGAGTCTTCGGGACTAAGGTCAGAATAGTAGCATTGATCTCTTTAAGAAGCTGACCATAATTGAAGAAGTCATGAACTGCCAATAAAATCGAGGGGCCTACAATCTCCCAAGAACACTTGAAGAAATCCACATTAAACCCATCTGGGTCAGGTGCTTTGCCACTCATAAGCGAGAAGAGAGTATCTTTAATTTCCTGGTCAGTAATAGGGTAGGAGATAGCACGAACTTGGGCATCATCAAGGGTATGATTCAACTTAGCTCGGATCTCCTCAATCATGGGAACACACAAAGGGGAGGAAGCTGCCAAAAGGGCTTGAAAATGAGATACAAAAAGCTATTGTACCTCAGAAGGATCAGAAATAAGGTTGTCCCCATTGTGAATTGATATAATACGATTCTGGAGATGGCTACGTTTGACCGAGTGATGAAAATATTTCGTGTTAAGATCTCCTTCCTTAGGCCAACGCACCCTGGATTTCTATCTAAAGAATGATTCCTACTGAAGACGAAGCTCAAAGAAAACCCGAAGGCAATCCTACTCCGAGTCCGCCAGTTCCTGGTTGAGAGGGTCCATAAGAATAGCAGTTTGAGCAATAAAAAGCTGTCTTCTAGCCTCAGTTGTTTTGGCCGAAATGTCTGCATAAGCTTCCTTGTTTAGAACTTTTAACCTACACTTGAGAGCCCAAAGCTTGCAGCAAAGAATAAACATTGGCGTGCCCGAGAAGGAAAAGTCCCAAACTTGGGATACCAAGTCAAAAAACTTGGGATAGGACTTCTAGAAGTTGAAAAATTTAAAAGGCTTATGAGTGGTAGGGACAGGCAAGATCCTGACAACCATTGGGGAGTGATCCGAGACTCCAACATTCAAGAAAGAGGCTTCAGAGAAAGAAAAAGCCGAGTTCCGGGAAGCATTAACCAATACTTTGTCAATTTTCCTTCACCGACGAAAAAGGACCAGAGGACGCTGCCCAGGTAAATCCATTACCCACAAACCTAAGATCATCCAGCCTAGCTTGAGTAAGACAAACCCCGAAATCATTAAATGCCAAGATCCAGTAATTGGATCTATCAGCCCTATCAGAGGTACCGAATAGCATTGAAATCACATGCAATGATCCAGGGTGAATCCGAGAGGTGGATACTAGTTCGAATCAAATCAGACCAAAGAGGTCTTCTCAAGACAAACGAATTCTCCGCATGCACCACTGTGAGATTAAAAGAAATACCACTGTTCAGACATACTAAACGGCCATGGATAGCCCGAGACGAGCAAGAAGATAGCGTAAAAGAGACAACAATAGGATTCCAACCCACCAACACTCTACCTCTAGGAGAGTGGATATTATTTGTGCACCAACTCCAACCGGGAATAAGGGCTTCGGAAACCACAGGGAACACCGCAGGGGAAATCTTAATTTCCAAAATACCAATACAGCTAAGGTGATTGGAGCTAACAAAATGCCGGATCTCAGCTTGCTTGAGAGGAGCCCCGAGTCCTATAATATTCCAAACTCCAAAAAGTATAACCATAAAAGAAAGGGGAGGGGGGGACAGTTACCGCTTCTTGCCCCCTCATTTCTTCATCGAAGTAGGCAAAGGTTTGGGGCTCGAAGGTACATTCACATCAGTAGAGGTAGATCAAAGGATACCTTTCTAGCGAGCCGGGACAACCACCGAGGGTTCCGGAGGGAGCTGAGGAGGGAGAGTCTCCTCTGGGATAGAGGAAACAACCACCCGGGGGGAGTCTGAGTCATTACCACCAGAACTGATCTCATCCAAAACTTCTTCATCCGAGGATGAAGACAACTCTGGCACAATATTTTCAAGCGCATTTACTTGGCCCATAAAAGGAGGGACTAGGGACGTACCAAGGATAAGGTCAAAAGAAAGAAGGGGAAGTCCTTCTTCCCTGTCTTTCACTGGTGGTGCCAACTTAGGAACCGCTACTTGTAGTGCAGAAGGGTGAATTTCATTTCCACGAGAGGAGGAACAATTGAGCGAGAAGAAGGGGAGCTTCATCCGAAATGGATTCTAACATTCCGCTTTCCAAACACTTCTCGCCATTCACTGGATGGAAGAGCCGAAGGGGCCTTAGAAACTTTAGGACCAACTTTGGGGGGGGCCAGGTGCTTGAGGGTCAGCACATCTATGGCCAAAAGTACAACACTTGGGACAGAGTATCGGCAGCCATTCATACTGGACATCCACTGATCTAGGATCCCCATTTAGCATAAATTCAATAACTTCAGGGAAAAAACTTGAAGCTTCAATCTCAACACAAACTCGGGCATAAGCCACCATAGCCATTTGTTCAGTATGGTTGTCAACATAGAGGGGTTTACCGATTGCACTAGCAAGAGCACTAATACTAGAAGCAGACCACAGGTTAACATGAACATTTCTAAGGTGAACCTAGATTAGAGCTAATTTATGTCATTCTTTCTCGAGCTAATTTTTGGCAACCGTAATTGGTCCCCCTTCCAGCGCTTTCCTCCTAAACTCCTTATCATAAATTTGAAAGTAATAAAACCCCAAATCAACAACAATGACTTCAACTAAGTGATTACCCCAGCATGCTTGAGGGCATTCTCAGTCATTTTAAAAGGGAGTCTCTTCCCAATATAATAGCCAACTAGACAATCATCCCATTTAGGGTGAGCAGCTTGCAGAATCTCATTAGAAATTTGCACTACAACCTTATTATCAATGATAACATGCGGAATATAAGAAAGGCTGTAACCTTTAGTAGCCGAACGAGTGACAGCAGCCCACGAATGGGTGAGAGGTTGAGCAACATCAGAGGAGGGGGCCTGATGGGCCACATTTGCTTTACTCGCACCAGACGCAGGCACCTCATGTCCTTGCTCACGCTGAGCAGGGGATGATCAAGAAGGGGCAGCAATCGAATCACCATCAGCAATCCTTTTAATCTTAGCATTATGGCTCAAAGAGAAGGAGAAGCCATCAACATTCGAGGAGGGGGGCATGTTACCCAGAGTGCTCGAACCTTCCTTGCTCGGCTACATCCTCTACTTCACGAGCGTCCACGAACACCACGAACAACCAAAGAGAAACGAGCATGGGAGGGGCGAGGGGGGGAAGGAACATAACCATCTTTAGGGTTCTCTTGAGGGCCTTTGCCCAATAAATTAGCTGGTGTAGCAGAAGAGGTTGCCATTTCAAATAAGAGGCGATTCTGCAGAATTGAAGCCCTAAAATAGCATAACGCGATTCCCGACAGAAGGAGACATACCAGGCGAAATCGCTCGGTGAAGAGGTAGATCAGTTCTGGAAGGAGCTTGTCTCCAAAAATTAGCCTCATCATATGGTTGTATTGGTCGGAGCCAACAGTAGCCCCTTCCGGTGTACAGTAGCACGCGGGAACAGTTTGAGAGCACCAAGATGAACAGTAGCAATAGTTTTTCCTTTTTGACCATAACATATTATTTAAGAACATATTACTTAGACAAAGCATGATAAAATCAGATAAAATAAAATCATTGAGTATTTATCTAGTCGGTCAATTTATTTCTTACTAAATTAAGAAAAATATAACTTCCTTACCAAATTCTCTATCTTCTTTCATATATCCCTACAAGAAAACAATTCATCTTTTTTTTTTTGTACCTAGATTTTCTTAAGTCCACGAAAGTTAGTAAAGTATGCTATTTTTACCCAATTTTTCTTGATAAGTTTCAGACTTTAAGATATTCTTTCTCAAACTGTTTTGAGTCATAATTTGAACACTTAAGCGCATTTTGACCAAGTTTTGTAAAGATTCTTTGAAAATGCTTATTGTACGCAAGTCTAAAAGGTATTCATCTCAGCTTTTAGAGCTTTCTTTTCCTTTTCGAATTTCCCTTTCCTTCTCTTGAATAAAGGACAGTCAACTTTTATATGACCCATTTTCCTTACACTCAAAACATATTATATCCTTACCTTCATTGTCGTCTCTATTCCTATAAAATTTTCTTTTTCTAAATTTCTTTATTGCCTTCTTCCTTTGGAGTTTTTCTCTTTCTCAATCTTTTGATCAACAACTTCATCTCCTCATCATCATCTTCTTTGTCCTTCTAACTGTCTCATCAAAGTCAATGTTAGATTTTAAGACAATTAACTTCTTACCTTCGGGTCTTAATCATTTATATCTTCTGATTGATAAGATTGGAGATTCGCCATGAGTTCATCAACCGATAGGGATGTGATTCTTTGGGTCTCTTGGATTGAAGTATTTACGATATTCCAGTCCTTGAAAGTCCTCATAGCAGTTTGTTCACTTTTATTGGTGTAGAAATTGGTTGTCCTTGATATCCTAGACCATTCACTATACTGGTGAATTTGCTAAACATATCATCAATTGATCTTCTAGGTTTCATTTGGAAAGATTTATATTGACCGAGCAATATGTTCACTTTTATATCATTTACACAATCAATCCCTTCATAGGTGACATGCAATCTATCTCAAACTTCTTTTACTATTTCACAAAAAGATATACAGTTATATTCAATAAGAGACAAGACACAACAAAGATAGTAGATAGCTTTTGCATCTAGTGCTTCTCTTTTGGACAGTTCGTTTGAAGCATAAGAGCAAGGGATTCGGTTTTTTTGTTTTTGCCATTCTTGTTTAATGTTGATGCAACAGTGGGACTGATTCCCTTTTCCACAACATCTCATTCCAAGGGATCCTTAGATCTAAGAAATGTCTTCTTCTTATTCTTCCATACATTGTATTTTTTTCCCATCAAAGTATGGTGGTTTGGTGTTGCTTTGACCTTCGACAAGTCCTGGTGCCAAATTACTAGCCATAAAAGATCTTTAATTCTGAAGTAAAAACACTTTAATAAGACAAGCACTAGGCTTTGATACCAATTGATAAAATTAATATGAACACTTAGAGAGGGTGAATGTGTGATATAATCTTAATTAAGCAGGGCCATGGGTGACCCCCTTCATCTCCCTCACATTCTCACCTCTCATACTGAAAAAAAGTTGAACAAACATTGCTCTAGCATCCTTTGATGTGGGTCAGTGCCATAATTATATCATTACAGTCCAAATTTCATATAGGGTTGGAAAAAAATGCCAATTTTACCTTCATAAATTTGTGTTGAATTGCCATGTTGGATCCTCCACCCGTGTCATGTTGATCACCCCCCCTAACCTCTAAGTGGGTGAACAAGGTGACTTTGGGCCTACACCAGTCACTTTCCTATGTGATTTATGCAACTTTGATTTGGATGGTGACTTCACTGATTGAAGTATATTGTGATTTAAACTTGGGTTGATAAAAGTTTTGAAGATAAAATAAAGCAGAACGCCCAATTTTGTTTTGAGTTTTGATTAGCACTGTTGGAAGCTAGCAATATCACCTAGAGAGGGGGGGGGGTGAATAAATGGTTTTAAAAAATCTTAACAAATTTAAAGTGGAATTGAAAAAGTCGAGATATGAGTCTGAATTACAGTGCAAAGTTCAGAATCTAAACAGAGATCAAAAGCAATTTACTGGTGTGCAAAAGACTATAAAAAGACTAATCAACAAGAGTTTAGGGATAAGAGAATTTGCACACAAGATTTGTAGTGGTCTGGCTTATAATAAGCATACATCCACTATCCCACATTGACAGCTTATTAGCTGGACTTCACTAGGTGATCAATAAAAGATTACAAGTATGAGTGATAATCCTTAGTGTATCTCTCATACATTAAATTTGAGTATATTTACTTTTTAAATATGAGTACATATATTTACTTTCTTGACCTTATATGTATTTACTTTTTAAACCTGAGTATATATATTTCTCGAATCGAGTATATTTACTTTATGAACATGAGTATATGTATTTTCCGAGCTTGAATATGTTCATTTGTTTGATCAAATTCTACTGAGACTGAATAGGTTCACTTTTTCACTCAAATTTTACTGAATCAAAATATATTCATTTCTTTGTTCAGACTCAGAATATATCCAAGAATTTATTCATTGTTTGTTAGACTTAGAAAATACTCATTTATTTATTTAGGCTCACAATATATTTATTATTTGTTCAGATTCAAAATATACTCATTATTTGTTCAGACTTACAAGATACCCATTTATTGTTTAGACTCAAAATATATTCATTCTTTTATCCATATTCATTTTCAAATTTACGTTCAAGCTCAATTGTTGAGTATATTCATTCGTTTGTCTAGATTGATATTCAAATTCATGTCCAAACTCAATTCCTTTGTTTGCCTAGAATCACTTTTGATATATTTCCAACTTCTAAATATATCCAACTATTAAGTTTGATCACATTCGCTTCCTACTCATTTGTTTAACTAATGCAATTCATTTCGTTGAGGAATATGTGATGAAGCAAGAAAGTTGGTACGTGCATTGAAATGTGCGGTAATATTTATTGTCATGACTTGCATAAGAAAAATATGTTTTCCGTCAGCCATAATTATGGTGATGATACCCCATGAGTTGGAATGCCTCAAGAGATTCAAGATGCCTCGAAGTTGAGATGCCCCTTGAATTGGGATGCTCCAGGAATATTGGGGAGGAGAAGTAATAATGAATATAATGTATGACCATGTGTGTGTAGATTCAAATATTGTTCAATGGGTTACCTTGTATCAAAACATGTATGCCATATCTATGAGTCTAGATTGAAAGATGGGGGGGTTGTGATGACCCAAACCCTGAGAGTGGGTAGCGTGGCCTGGATGGCAAGGGAGGCTGCATTGATGAGTGACTAGGACCCAAAAGTAGGTGATGCTAAGCGCATGTTTCCTATCTCACATCGCCAAGGGAGAGTTTTGGGTTGGTTGATAAAGTTTAGGTTCTTTACTCTATGTAACACTTTTTAAAGCCTCAGCGCCAGGCGCCAAAAATGGCGGATAATATTACACAATGATAGCCCATGGGTCCTTACAAATAGTATCAAATCCTACCCCCAACAGTGTGTGGGGCGACAACGAGGGCGCTGTGCCATAAAGGGTGAAGAATGCAATGACCTAGACCTTAAGGGTGGGCATCATTGGCGGGATGGCAAAAGAGGCTGCACCAGAAAGCAATTGTGACCCCAAAAGCGGGCAAGGCTAAACGCATGTCTTTTATCCCGCATTGCCAATGGGGAGTCCTAGGCTAGTTGATAAGGCTTGGGTTCTCTATTATGTGTAATGCATTTTAAAGCCGTGAGGACTAGAGGCCTAAGGTGGATAATATAACACAGTGAGCCCCCGGGTCCTTATAGCAAAAAATTTGGACCATTTCTTGATTTGTGCATGTCATCCTTACACAAGGACCATGCTAATCTTCTATATATCGTTTCCAATTTTATCAAATGTCTCCAAAGAGACCCAAACCATAATATCAACTATAAGGACCCGGGGGCTTCTATTGTCTAATATTGTCAACTTTGGGCCTCTAGCCCTTACTGCTTTAAAACGCATTATACAAAGTAGAGAATCTAAGCTTTATCAACTAACCTAGGACTCCCCCATGATGATGTGGGATAAAAGACATACGCTTAGCCTTGCCCCCTTTTGGGTCACAGTCACCCGTCGGCGCAGCTTCCACGTTGCGCTCTCGTTATTCTATAAAAGATGGAGAATGTGACGACCTAGACACTAAGGAGGAGCAATGTGTTCGAGGTTCCTTTGCACTACAAGGGTGTTTGTGAGAGTGTGTTTGTACCTGAGTCTAAAGTGGTATATACCAAGTGTAGTTCTACTGTGTTGTCAACATAGGTTTCATAGAGTGGGTTCCCCATCGATTCATCCTCAACGACAAGTTGGTTGCCCCACTGAGGGGTTTCAACATTGTGATGATGGTGACGCAACAAAGGGTGAAGTTGTCGACCCATGATGTTAGTCTAGACTTCTGTACAGACGATCTTTTGGAACATAGTATAGTATGGAGATAAGTGACCTCGACCATACCAAGAACTTTCGTATTTTGCCTGGACAATGTAATGAAGTTGTGAATATGAAATGTAATAAAATAAAAGAAGCATAAGTACATGTACTATACTCGCGCGACTTTCTTTAAAAGGGATATTTGGATGTTTGATTTCGCTTCCGTGTGCTATTATTTAAAAGAGAATTTAATTATAAAAGATATATGCTGCGCGTGATGTTTTAGGGTGTCATAATTCGGGCATACACTGGTCAATTTTCGATAAAATTATCTGATGCCCACATCGCAATGACAACTTTGCTGATTGAGTTGTATTATCGTCCAAACCTTGGTTGGCTATTGATTTGAAGATAATTCTAAAAATGATACTTAATCGAGTTTTTATTTTTGATTGGCACGAAGTTTAGAAATCCTAAAGTAGAATTGTTACGATGTTAAGTTATGTTGGACAAAATGGCTCCGTTCTGCCCCTCTATCGTCCTAAGAAAAAAATTGGTTAATAAAAAGTAACAAGCAAATAATCCGCACCACCAACAAAATGGAAAATGCTATTTCATGTGGTGCCAGAATACTCCAAAGACATGGACTCACAAACAAGAAAAATAAAAGGGACCCGTCACGGATGATGCACTCTTACTAATCTAAAATAGAGGAGTCGGAACCGCTTTCGTTGCTTTAAAAGCAGTTACACCTTAATACATACTTAAAATGTCACGTTTAAATTTTGGAACGTAACAACTTAGAGGTATTCTCTAAAATAAGGAAAGAAAATATTTTCCTTAACTTGAAAAAAATAAAAAATTAAATTTATGCAGCCCGCTGCACGAGTGAACAGGTGGCAGAGGCCCTTGTCATTGGCTTTTGTCACCCTTGCTTTGGTGAGGTACTCTCGGTAACCATCACAATGAGTCCAAGCCCGTCTCAATCCTCCCTGGATATTCCATTGGATATTCAAGCGCTTTAGTTGCTTTAAAGTCACCAGCAGAAAGCAAGGTCTTCGGAAGCAAAGGCTGCGTGTGTTTTGATTTCTTTTTTCTGTTTTTAAACAATTTTTTTGGTTTTTTTCACTGGAAACAAAAAGAACAGAAACGGATTTGTTTGCATTTTGTTCCAAAATTATTTTTTTTATTCCCAGAAAACACATCTCTGGAAGTAAAAAAATAAAAAAAAAAAAAAAAGTTGTTTTTGTTTTAACAAAATTTAAGAACACTTTCTTATTCTCTTTTTCTTCTTTCTTTCTTCTTCTTTTTTCTTTCTTTTTCTTTGGCCGTTGCCGGCCTTGCCATGGCCCGGCGACCGCCGTCGAGGGCCTGGTGACGCCGTCGAGGGCGGCGACCTCGCCGAGCGTGCCGCCGCCCCGGCAAGGCTCGGCCTCGCCTTGGCCGGGCGAGCTCGAGCCTCGCCGACCGCCAGGCGAGCTCGGCCTCGCCGAATTTGGGCGAGCTCAAGCTCGCCCAACCAAGGCGAGGCCGACCTCACCGGGCCGGGCGAGCTCGATCTCGCCCAGGCCGAGCCCGCCCGGCCGGCCCTGTGCTTGACGTCGCCGGGCCATCTCTAGGTCGGCGTCGCCTAGTGGTGACCGGCGACGCCGAGCCTCACCGTGGACAGGCGAGGCCACCGGCCAAAAAGAAGAAAACAGAAAAAAGGAAAAAAAAAAAAAAAAAAGGAAAAATAAATAAGAAAATAAGAAAAATAAGAAAGAAAATAGAAAAAATTAAATAAAAATATTAAAAAATTAAAAGAAATAAAAATTATACAAATTTACCAAACATGTTTCTGTTCATTTTTATTCCTAACAAGTTTACCAAACGCCTTTTTTGTTCAAAATTGTTCCCAGAATAGAAATACTTTTTTCTATTTCGTTTTAGAAACAATTTTTAAACGAAATGTCTACCAAACGCGCCCAAATTGCCTCCAACTAGTGCTTCTCATTTAGGTGCGTTTGCACGAAAAATAAATAATTTTAAAATATATATTTTTAAATAATTATTTACATCATTTAAAATAATTAATTAAATATTTTTATTAAGAAAAATTATTTATTTCTAAGTATTTTCGTAGACGATGAAAATATGTTTTACTCATTCATTTTTACAAATAATATAAATGATTATTTTAAAAAAAAATTCTAAATTATTTATTTTTCGTGGAACAAAGGCATTAGGTAGAAAAAGATTTTCGAACCAAACCTGGATTGAGACACGTGAGCCGGCTTCCTTGTAATCAATGAATATCGTTGTCATATTGAAAGAATAATTAAAAATGTTAAAAAATTTCAATAATTGCTAATATGCAACATTGAAGGTCATTAGAATTATTTGTTTTTTGTTCAACAAATTCATGGTATTGAATGAGAGAAGCACAAGTCTTAGATGGAAACAAAATCAAAATAGTGTGATAAAGGTATTGCTTGCCAATAGAATGATAAATTTTTAACCCCCCCAAAAAAAAAAAAAGAAAAAGAATGTTCAATCCCTTACCATTTTGAGTCGTAAATAGTTCTTTTAGAGCCAATCCTTAAGAACTTCTTGTTATATATTTTTGTAGATATTTTTATTCGGTACCTATCATGCGCTAGTTAATATATTAATTAGATTGAAATTGGCAGTTGACAACTTGTTGATCAAATACAAGGAAAAGTTGTTTATAGGGGTAAGCATGGTTAGGGTTGAGCATTCTAGCATTTAATCTAGAGATCAACCCGCATAATTTTGATTTCAAGTTTTTGGGACTAGAGACCAATCCTGTTGAGCCTAGGACCGAGGACCGTAGTGATCCTATGGGTCTAATGCAGAGCTAAGATCAACTTTGAACCAATCGATTATTTTTTTATTTCATTTTTTGTACTCTTTGAAAGCACAATGCGACATATCGATCAATAATGCGATATTAAGCAACCAAACTATGAATATTGATATGTATCAAACAAAAATATAAGATAATGTAATAATAGAAATATTCATTTGTGACACGAGCTAAGAGAGGGAAGCGATTTCTCCAACTAAGTTATGTTCATGAGGTGAGTAAGGAGAGGCCAGCAGTGAGCGGCAAGGCCCAAGCGAGCAAACAAAGCAAGGCAAGTGAAAATAGTTTCTATTTAATTTTTGGTCGAATTAAGGCTATGTTTATACTTTCTAATTTACACGATAGAATCGTAAGAAAGATTAGAGGCAGACGCTCTAGAGTTTAGAATAGACAAAAATCTATTATATAATAAATGATATACATAATATATGGGTTGGTTCGAGTTGGATGGTCTAAAGTCCCAAGACCAAGGATCCACTTACATAGTGTAGGGTCTAAGGGTCCTAAGGGTCTAAGGGTCCTAAGACCAAAAATCAATTCAGTCTCCTTAATAATTGGACTAGATCCAATCGGGCGTCACCCTTAGTTGTTTTCGGTGCTACCCTCGTGTTCACCTGCTCTCATTGCCCACTAACTTTTTAAAACTTTTTTCTTTTACTTTTTTATGTAACTTTTCAGTATTGTTCTATGAATTGTCTAAAACTACATATTAATGGACTCTCCAATATATACTAGACATACGCAAATACTATATAACAGAGAGACTTGACTTTGCTGAGTGCTTGTTTTGGTCATCTTTTATGAACTGTCCCTTTTGATTTTGTTGAGGGTTTGTCCCCTCCCGTGTCCTTTTCACTATCATTTTTACTCCTTCGTTGAGTGCTCGTTCCTTTATCTCGCATTCCCCTCCCATGTCCTTTCCCGATCATTTCGATTCCCTTTTTTCCACGACAACTACACGTCCCGTCTCTGACAAGGCAGCATCCAATGCTAGACTCACGTCACGTAATCCCTCTTTCTACTCCATCTTTCAAACTTTTTCTTTTCCACAATAATTGTACCTTTGTCGCAGGCGTCTTTCCATCTTTCAAACTTTTTCTTTTCCACAATAATTGTACCTTTGTCGCAGGCGTCTTTCCATCTTTCAAACTTTTTCTTTTCCACAATAATTGTACCTTTGTCGCAGACGTCTTCCAAACTTTTGACGGCATAAAACAGTGAATTTCTTTCAAGAACAGTAAGTTATCAGCCCCGAGCACTCTTTAATACAAAAATCGGTATGTGCATATAATGCAGGAGTTTACAAGTGAGCACGACTCAATCTTTCGGCCATTCCCGAAAGCACGTCTTCAAAGCGCACTCATGGGCCAACTCGTCGGATGTAGGGTTGTCTTTGGATTCATCGTGTGGTACTAAAAATATGTGGAAGCCCAACTTCAGAACAAAGTATAATCTAAGTCTAATAGTTCTTACCTTATGAGTTGTAAGATAAAATTACGTCTGATGGATGAGGTACAATATATCAATTACCTTTTCACTATGTTGACTGTTTGTCCCCCCATCCACTAAATTTAATTTAGATTTATAATATAGAAAAGGTAAGATTCGGGATCTCTAATTAAGTACTTAATTGAACAATCGGAATCCTCCCACCCTTTTTTTGACTTGTAAGTTTTCATTTTGTTGACTGTTTGTCCTCTCCCGTGTCTTTTTCACCGTCCCTCCCATTGCTCTGTTGAGCGCTTGTTCCTTTTTTTCCATTTCCCTCTCACGTCTTTTTCGCAATTATTTCAATTCCTTTTATCTTTTTTTACTATCATTACACATGTTGCCTCTTTGACAAGGCGGAATCCAATGCTGCATTCACATTACCTGCTCCACTTTCTACTCAAACTTTGATTTATTTTTTTTTTTTTACTTTATATGTAATTTTGTTCTTTTGTGAAATTATTCAAAACTAAAACCTTTATGTAATAGATAATTGATACATCAAAATACGGTACATTACAAACAAAATACGATAGATCATAGTAAACCATATGAAACAATTTGATCTTGACATAAAATAAGTGTATTTCTACATTTTGTAACATATGTAGACTTGCACTTACTTTAACTTTTATCCTATGTGCACCTGTTGTTAATTTAATAGGGCGTATTCCATGATGACTGGATTCCTGTTTTAATTCGACATTTTAAAGTCATGTGTACCTCTAAACTTATTTCAGGATAATATGGAAAAAAATTTCATGAACATTAGGTTATTGGCTAGGTACGTTTAATACATAGATTATAAATTTAAATAAGTAGAGTCTCAAACTTCTTTAACTATATCTCATATTTTAGAAAATCATTGTTCAAAAGATTAAAGAAAATTACTGCTCAATATATATGCACTCATCTCACTGATAGAGATATCGAGTATATTTGTGATTACGGAATACCAAGTATTCTTTGGCAAAATAAAATAAAAAATTAATTCATTGCATATATGTAATCGGTACCTTACCTTCACTACTTGAGCCAACAAGGAGCACTACTTAAATACAAAAATCGGTTCGTGCATAATGTAGTAGATTTCAAGTGAGCACTACTCAATCTCTTGGCCATTCACAAAAACGCAATTTTAAACCTCGCTCATGGGCCAACTCGTCGGATGTAAGATTGTCTTTAGGTTCATGGTCTGGTACTAAAATATGTGGAAGCCCAACCTCTAAACAAAGCGCAATCTAAGTCCGATACTTCTTATCTCATCAAATATAGTCCTAAATCTTCTCAAGTAAATGTAATATGATCTCTCCTCTTCGATTTGCTGACTCCCCCTACGTGGCTCCCTGTTCTTGCGACCGACACTTTGTTTGTTGATGAAATATGAGCCGCAAAAAGAGGTACCTACTTCATTTTTACCTCCTATTTTGTTTTCCCAAATAGAAGAAAGATTTTCCTCTGGGTTATTGTGACCCCTCACACTTCTTTTCGCTTTCGTTAATCTGAATGCACTCCGGGTCAATGTTGAAAGTTGTTTCGAGGGAGAAGTTTGGTGCTATATGCATCTATAGAGAAGTGTCTAGGATGACAAAATAAAGAGGTTTCGGACTTGACTACATCCTGCACAGAAAGAAGATTTCTAGCACCTCAGCCTCCAGCCAGAGAGCCTCCATTAGGCATGTTCGCGCGAAGTTTGTCATGTGATTGGGCCAACAACCCGTCCACATGGCACCTGACAAAGTTGTCATTGAAAGCCCAGATGTCTAAGCTTAATTTTGTTTTCGAAACCCACATTCTAAGGTTCTTCCAGGCCAAGGCTGGACGGGTAATAGTCTTCAGAGAGGTTACGATCGTAGAAATCAGCCATATTTAATTTTGGTTAAATTTGTAAGTAACCTAAAAGGGTTAGGTGTAGTCCAAAACATCCCAAATGAGCCCAAATGTCTCGTAAACAACCTTAAATCATGATGAGAACTCTCGATTCCATCGATTCTTCTGAAGAAACCGTTCTTTCTTTATAAGGGAAAAAAATTCAGGATATGAAGAGGTAAGTTATTCTATTGGAATCTAGGATGGCATTGTATTTTCAATGCGTACTCTGAAGATTAAGACTACAACTGTGGCCCTAAATTTTCTGATTTAAATTAAGCAAGGAGCCATGGCCTGTGTGCTCGATAAATTAACTGCCATGTAGATGCATAAATATTATGATTTGGGATATCATACTAGACTATTGGCAATAAGTACTATCGCAACTTACATAATTTCCAATTGCATTTTTAATGTTAGGATTTTTAATTAAGACGATAATAGATGTTAATACTTGAGTTAGGTGTTTTGACTCCCCGGTATTTGTTATTGGGTTATGTGAAAGAGAAGACGCTATTACATATTTATATAGAGCTTGTTATATTTACGTAGATGTTTTCTTATTCTATACCTAACATGATCATGTCAATATCTTAATACATTAAAGGGATATATATAGACACACACACATTATAAGTCTTAAAATTTGTCATGAAAATGCAATTAAATTCTAAAACTTTTAAAAAGTGTAATTAAGTCCTAAAATTTATTATGGAAGTGCAATTGAGTTTTAAAATTTTCTAAAAGTGGAATTAAGTTTTAAAATTTATTAAATTGATCTAATCAAGTCCTTCAATTGATTATACTTTTTGAAAATTTTAAAACTCGATTACACATTCGTGATAAATTTTAGCATTTGATTGCGATTTTCAAAAATTTTAAAACTCCATTGCATATTCGTGACAAGTTTTAGGACTCTCAATGCATTTATCCCTACATTAAAATCGGTGGATTGACAATGAAAGGGTTCCCCATTTTGCTTACAGTCTTCACACATTTAAGTTATCATTTTTGTCCAAATTTTTACCTAACTTATATTCTTTAAACATGCTTTGAGGAAATCCTACTCCACCCTAATATTGGTTGTGACATCCTGATTTTCAAACCTTGCTTTTGATGAGATGAAATGGGCTTTTCATCGACATGCCTATAGTTCTTTTCTCTGAGTTGGCCACTCATAAGATAACTAGCCTATTAGGTGAAGTGGTTAAGGAATTTAAATGCGATTGACTTGAGAATTCGATCAGAAATTGATTGCTCGACCATGCTTATCTGCAAGAGTCATTACATCACAGTTAAAAATCGATTAGAGATCGGAGATATGTCGATTTCAATAGAACCATGTGATTAAGTGTGGACGATTCCACCTAATTGCAAAATCCTTGTCGATCGGCACTTGACCGATTTTTTTGTCGTTTTAGTACATTGTGTTCGTATTTGAAACCTCGAGATTTTCAAGATAACCGAGAGTCGCTAATGTGTCGAAGATGTACATTTTGGTTTGAAAATAATCGACTACGGGTCAATTGTGCTAAAATTCCTAAAAGTTACCTGGTAGGTTAGGCAAGCTAAAACCGCGTTCGGTTGAAATTAATCACGAAATTGAATCCGGTTTCGGGAATCGAAAGTTTTGGCATGTCACGATTTATTTTGGGAACATCGACTCATCATTTGAAGAATTTTCGACAAGCTCGGGATTTTTACTGAAAATCAATTCGAACGATTCGGAAAAGAAAGGAAATTTGAAGGGGCCAAATTGAAGGGATTTTTGGCCTCCAAAGTGAGCTACTTGGTGAAGGGAAATTGTGTTGGCTTCCTCCGCAACAAATTTGGTCATCGAATTGAAGAGATTAGAGAAGAAATTGAAGCCCAAAATGATGAAATTCGTAGGCTGGTATGGGGGCTGCAATAATTGGTATCAACTTAGCTAATTGTGGGGATTTATATGCAAGAAAGTGATGGGGAGACAAAGGGATTAACATGAAGGCTTGTGGGACCTTGAAATGATGAAATTGGATATTTACCGTTGACTTTTCCCCCCTCTCCTTCGGCTTCTCCAGCACGCCAGCCTGTTGGCCCTTCTTCTTCATGCGAGTGTCCCACTTCACCGAAGTCTTCTACTTCGGTCTTCTTTTCCTTTTCATTTGCGTCTCCCTCCCCTTCACCTTTCTTTTATTCTTTTCCCTATAGCCGAATCCCTCCATTTATCCTCTCACGTTGTCACACGTCCACTCCTTCTCACTTGCAGCTCCACCACCTCTTTCACTGAAGCCAGCTCATTATTTTTCCTTCAACTGGTTTGTTGATCGCAGCCTTCAACGCCAACTGCCCTCAAGCCACCCATGCCACCAACGCCATTCTACCACACGTCTCCCCCTTCCTCACGAAGTCAGCCCAGTTTTCCCCTCTGCTGTTGCCGCGCCGCCGAAGTTAGCTTGGCCGTGTCCCCACCAAGCTGCCATGGCGTGTTGCAGCTCCGATCAGCCGAGCCAAGCCGTGACCAGCAACCCCCTTTAAGACCAGCAGCAACCGTGAGCCTTGTGGGCCATTTTTCAGCTCAGTCCGGACCTCATTGGTATCGTCGTAGACACGAGTTTTGGCCGCCATCGACTCACCGGCTCGTTAATCTAGTGAGTTTACTTGCCAAATTCTACTTAGGGAGTTAATGATACTTAGGTGATTAGTTAGAATGTATTAGCGATTTAATTATTCAATTGTGCATGTTAGGTGATTATATTATATTAATTAAGGACTAGATAAGTTGTGCTATTTATCTAGATAAGTTCAGAAATTTTCTAGGCCCGTTTAGGTGGTTAACTTAGCATTTCCGGCCTAAGTTGGTATTTTTGGTATTTTAATTGCATTTATTTAATTATTTTTTGTATTTATTTAATTATTTTATATTTTCCGGAAATTATACCGGGATAGCCAGTGACCGGAATTTCGTGCCGATTTCAATGGTGTGCTTAGTTTATGCAATTGAATGCTAAATTGTGCAAATTGAGTGGTAATTGTGATTTTGGATATTTATTCCAAAATTGTGAAATTTTGATATTTAATTAAAAAATCCCAGATGTTGGGTTTTGACATCGAAAATGGTTTTAAGGACTATATCGAATCATGGGATTTTGAAAGTATTTATATCAATTTTCCTAGTTCAAATTAGCCGGATACCCACGCACGATTATTTTTTTATCGGTGTTTTTAACATGAAAAAATTAGGCCAAGTTCATTATTTTAATTGAGGAATTTGTGTACAAAGCACAATGTCCTTTGCCGGTATTGATTGATCGTGTGATGGTTAAGTAAACCCATTCCCGATATGCGTTAGTATGTCAGCTTGTGTGAGCAATGATCTGTGTCAGCTTGTGTGAGCAATGATTTGTGTTAGCTTGTGCGAGCAACAATTTATATCAGCTTGTGCGAGTAGTAATCCCTAGCTACACAAGAGGACCAATGTGCGTCGGTAGTTCATGCTTGTGTGAGCAATAATCGAATTGGAATGTGTGATTGATTGAATTGATCATCGCATCGATTGGATGGGTGGATTGATTGTATCGATTGTATCGATCGATCGATTGATTGAATGATCAACTGATGGATTGATTGATTGAGTATGTCAATTGTGCTAACATGCAAGAGAGAACTAATGTGAGATAAGTTCTCTGTATTATGTGTATAAGATGCCTTTAGGCGTATTTCCTTCATAGTCGGGGTTTAGGGGGTGAACTTGCTGAAACATTGTCTTACCTTATCGTGGGCTTAACTTTTCAGATCCTTAGATGGAGGACCCGAAGCCCCAGAGCCTGTTGAAGTGGAGTTTGAAGGATCGGCGAATCTGTTCGACGAGTAGGTCGTAGGACAACTTCTTTTGGGACCGATCTTTTTGTACCTAACCCAATTGTTTATGAAAGTGTGGCTTTTGTGAATTTGCTTCCTGCTTTTCTATCCCGTATTAGTTGCTGTCAGGGGTAGTCATTCACTTCCGCATGTGCATTAAAATGAATCGGTTGGCGACGTGTCCTAGGATATTGCAATTTTATGGACCACTGAGGGATGGGCACGCGCTCGAGATTCGGGGCGTGACATAAGTTCTCTTGATTCTAAGTTTCAAGATAGCCCTGAACATTATCCTCCTTTTTCTTCTCCTTTATTGGTGAAGTACTTCTAGCTATAACAAGATGTTATCTTGTATTTGTCTTCTTTGCACCAAGGCACTTTGGTTAGGCATTATCAACTTAGGAAGCCATGGCTTGAGCCTTTTAGCCAACGCTTTTGCGGTAACTTTGTGTGCAAACCTGCATAAGCCTATAGGACGATATGGATCAAAGGCTTTCAGGGGTAGGGACTTTAGGAATCAGAATAATTTGCGTTCTGTTTAATAGAGGATGGAGGGTCCTGATAAAACTACTGTACTTCCTTGAAAATATCCTCCAGTACCACGTCCAAATTCTCTCTGTGAAACAAAGCATTCATTCCATTAGGCCTAGTTGCTTTAAGGGATCCCAGTTCAAAAACAGTCTATTTCACTTCTTCCAAAGTCGACAGTTTGAGTTAGGGAGTTATCCAAGTCCTCAGTCACAAAAACAGGACACTGATCAATTATTGCAAAGAAATTGCAACATCCTACAGAAGTGAATAGCTCCTGAAATACTGCAGTGCCATTTGTTTTATCTTTTGGAATTCTCTACACCGTTATCAGGAGTGTGGAGAATAGAGAATCTGTTTCGCCGTCCTCTTTGAATGGTAGTTGCATGGAAGAGTTTCGTTTTATCATTTCCCCTATGCAGCAAATTAATTTGAGCCCTCGTACCCCAATACGCTTCCTCTCTGCACCATGGTTTCTCTTCCCAGGATTTAAGGTAAGCATCTCTGTCCCTATCATCCATATCTATATTGCTATTTATCAGACGCTGTTACTCAGAACTCAGGGCCTCCTCTGGAAGTCTTGCATTAGACAATTTTGTAATAATCCAACTAGCTAAATTTCTCTTAGACACGTTCTATTATTCCGAACAATTTTTTCCACAGGAATGGCTGGAATTCCAGGCTTCACAAACGATTTTCTGACAATCTTCAGGATTCGCTATATCCGGTAACAGAACTAGTGTTAACACAGGCTATATGTGCCGAAGTCTCCTATGAATGCACTTAGAATGATTACTGATCATGATGACGCTTTTAGTAATTGCAGATGATGAACCATACTTGGATTATGAATAATAGGTGATGCTTTTCAGAAACATGTGTAGAACCCCAGCAGAATGAGTTCACAAGGGAAAAAAGAAAGAACAGGAAGCAAACAATAAGGAAAGAGTTTCTGCCAAAATCATTTGTTTTTAAGTGCATAAATTTAGCTAACATTATATATGCTATAAGGGTGTCTAAGTTTTTGTATACATGATGACTGATGAAGTCCGTCTTCAGTGTCACTCCCCCTCTACTGGAAAGACAGTGCTATGAAGAGCAAAGCACTTTCGCACCCGACCCATGATTTCTCATGACGAGCAACAACCGGCCTTCTTGACGGCCGGGACATCGTCCCTGTTCCTGATGTTGATGGTTTGTCTCTTTAGCAGGGCTGCAGGGTTGTCGCCGATGTCGAGGGCTTTCCTGCTGACCATGCGGTAGATCTGAGTCAACACTTCGGTGAAGGCATTCTAGACATTGAGCGCCTCCGATGCAGATGTCTCCATGAAGAAGGTGTGCTCTTGCTCAGCGAACGCTTTGGCATCATCGAGGGAGACGGCACGGAGATGGCGCAGGTCTGCCTTGTTCCCAACGAGCATGATCACGGTGTTGGCCTCCGTGTGGTCTCGGAGTTCCTTTAGCCACCTCTCCACATTCTCGAACGTGACGTGCCGGGTGATATCATATACTAATGAAGCACCCACCGCACCTCGATAATACGCACTTGTGATTGCACGGTATCTATGTTAAACACAACAGATAATCAGAAAAATATTACCGCCTAAAAAGATCAGATATAATTAAGAACAGAACATGAACAACTTCCTGTTCACAAGCAGGCCTCTACTCGCTGTAGTGTTACATTAGCCAGTAATGATTTTTACCAAACACACAAACTCTAATTCATTCCCAACGCTGGCAATTAAACTGCCTTCTTATTCAATTATCACGACAACTTGTCTTAGCATGTTTCTTTGTTCGTGTAAATCCATGCCAGTTCAGAATTGCAATCCAACTCTTTAAATGATTTATTGGGGAAGAAGCAAATTTGAATAACCGCAATTGGCGGCACGCAAATGTAGCAAGCGAGTTGGCCGTTGTGACAGAACTTCTTGCATGCGACTTGCAAACAACAATGCTAGTGTTAACTTTTTTCCCCGCCCATAATAAACTTGCTTCATAGATTTTGGATCCCGCAACAAAAAATCTTTCATCAAGTATTATATTTTGGTTTTTATTGAAGAAGACTTAGATTCTGTATTGGTTTTGGATAGAGAGGATCAAATGCGAACAAGATTATATACTTTACATTCTTGTGATTAAAGAAGTCGCTGGCTTGTCGCACATTCGATACCAGTGATAATCAACATTGAAACTAATTAATGATATTATTGAGGCCCACTTTACATAATCATGAAAGCCCATTAAAATTAAAGTAGTCTATACAATATTGAAGACACTTCGACAATGCTAGGCTCAAGTAAGACGTCTAACAAAACACCACTTTCTACTAAGTTCAAGGACACAACGTCGAAATTTAATCAATAACGTTGAGTAGTGGTGAACACCCAATAAGCCATGGTTTGAGATAGATATGAGGACACGACGTTGGAATCTCATTGTTGACACCTAAATTTTGATTAGGTTATTAATTATGCCTTAATTTCTTTTATTTTTCATTTTTCAGATAATAAATAATAAATAACCAAAACAACAAAAAAAGAAGTAAAAACAAAAGAAAACATAAAAAGCCAGCCCCTCCCCTCTTTTTCTTTTCCACGCAGGCCCAGGGCCCAGCCCTCTTTTTCTTGAGTTTTGGCCCGGCCCCCCTCTCTTCTTCTTCCTCCTATCTTCCTCATTCACCTCCGCATCTCATGCGTGGTGGCCGGCGACGCGCTCAAGGGCAGCCTACGGCAGAGAGGCATGGAGGTAGGCCGCCGAAGGAGAGGACGACGCACATGTGCCTTCAATGCGCGCCTTTAATGCTGAGATGAGATGCCAGTTCGACCGCGGGAGTCCGGTCGACAAGCCAAAGACCGGCGGCCGAGTCCCTCCGTCGACCGAACCTCCTCGTCTATAAATAGGAGGGCACAACCTTCGTCGAAGGGCATCGCAAGCTTGGAAACCTTCTCTTGAGAGACTTCAGGGGGAGACCGAAGAGCAAGCGAGAGAGGAGGCGGGTCGCGAGCTTAAGCGACCTCCCACCGAGAGACATCGGGGGAGGCCGCCGGCAAGCAAACTTGCAGAGAGGAGGGAGATCAGAGGGCGGAAGGAGCTGAGTGAGTGGGAGCAGGGGTCGGTCATGGCCCAGATCTAGGGTCAATTCAGCTCTATCGCAAACCCCGACGCCACCCCGAGCTTTGCCCCGACGCCGTCCAGATCTGAGTGAGTAGGCCGGAGAGAAGAGGAGATTAGAGGAGGTCCCGTGCCCCGACGCTGCCGGTGCCCCAGATCTTGCCGTGCCGCTGTCCTCACGCCTCGCCGCTACCGCTTTCCCTGACGTCGTCCAGATTTGAGTGGACTTCAGAGAGCAGGGTTTCGTCACCATCGTTGAGCCATGCCGTCCCTGTCACACCCCTACACCTGCTGCTCACATCGCCGCCGTGCTGTGCAGACCGGAGCCGTGAGGCCGACTCGCGCATCTCGTCGCGGATAGGTAACGACACTCGTCTCCACCACCATCATCCGTCGCATCACCGCCGCCATCGCCCCCTCTGCGAAACCCTAACCTCGGTCCTAACTGGACGAGGAGACCTGCCTTGTCGCTGTCGTCGTCAAAGCACCGCACCGCCGCTACGTCGCTGTCGTGCCGCTTGGAGGACTGCTGAGCCAAGTCTCGAGCCAACCGTCGCCGCTCGTCGTTGCTATACCATCGAACGTGGAGGTCGTGAGCTCGGTCGCGCTGCGAGCCAGGTCGGCGAAACCCCTCAATCGGGTAGGGTTTGGCCGGATCGGGTTGTTGGGTCGGGTAGGGTTTCGCTAGGACCGGGTCGTTGGGTCGGGCCGGGTCTTTTTTCAAACGATGGGCTGTTGGGCCGCGATTTAAAGTTAAAAAAAAATGAGTCGGGCCTGCAACGCAGGCCCGTCCGGTCTTGGGTGGGCGACCCGGGTCGGTCCCAACCCGGGTCGTTTTTTAATATATTAATATATTAATATAAAATAATATTTTAATAAATATAAAATAAAATATTTTCCAGAAATTCAAAAAAATCAAAAAATCTTATATCTTCCCAAAAAGGCAAAAAAGTCAGAAAAAGCCAAAAAAAAAGATTTATATTTTCCAAAAATGTCGAAAAAGCCAAAAATGATTTATATTTTGAAAAAAGACAAAAAAAAAAAAAGCTTTTTATGTCCAAAAAATGAGAAAAGAACTCAAGAAATGTTTTTCTTCCACAAATGCATGGAAAACCCCTCAAAATCCAAAAGCCTTAGGATTTAATCGGGATTAGGTACCGAACTGGTATTAGTGATTAACTAGTGTAATCAAGTTCCCGATTCTAATTTCTCTGGTTGCGCAAGTGAGTATTTCTCCCGATACTTAGCTTGGGTTTAATCGACCCACTCCAAATTGATTAGTAGAATTCTGTTTTTAAAATTAATTTATAGGTTAAAAACTTGGACCATTAAGTCGTGAATTGGTGACTTGGGAGAGTACGGGCTAAAGAGACCTAGCCGAACCATTAGCCTCCGCTAGGCGCCCACTTCGACAGGCGCCGAAAAAAAAAGAGGTCGCGATAGCTTAGCGACTCCATTGGAAACATTTGAGGACTTAGGCCATTTTATCTTGTTTAAGCACTTTCTTGACTTGTTTTGTTTTGTTTTGTTTTGTTTTGTTTTTTTTTTTATGCGGGTCAGTAGCTTAAATGTTTTATTTTAATTTTGGTTAAAATAGATTGTTTTGTAATTATAAACTATTGTGCATGTTTTACTATTTTAGCACTACACATGGCACACACAACCCAGCCGTCGGACCTGGGCCGCCATAGGATATTTAGGATGGTGTTAAGAAAGATACGGCTTCGAACGTGAGACTGTGTTATGAGGTTGCCTTTCTTTTCCCTGAATTTCTCTAGCCGAGGTTAAGAGAGTACACTGCTAACGCGAGACTGCGACATGCGGATATCCTTTTAATTTCAAACAAACATTGCGGATATCCTTTTAATTTCAAACAAACATTCTTAGTTAGAAATCGAGCCGCACATATCATGCGTGTGTCTATGTGATTGTCATCAATTTTCTCGTGTGATGTAAGTTTTTTTCGTGTACTTTGCAATTTACTTACCTTCCTGCATATATTGAGCGGTCCATGATTAGTCTAGGATTTAATATCACGGTCATTTAAATTTGGAAGTAATTGTCATAAAGTTTTAAAAAAAAATTGCAAAAGAAATTACTTTCAGTTGATATTTTTATTCTCAAGCATGTTACAAAGTCCCTTTCTGCAAGAATTTTCGTTTGCTTCAAAATCGTTTGCTTCAAAAGGGATAGAAGTTTTTTTTTTTCAAAATTCGTTGCAATTCACTTTCTTTGCCTTTCAAATTGAGTATCTTTCTAGTCCATGCAAACATGTCACATGCCTTTTTTCAATCTATGCTTAGGAAATCTTCTACATTTACAAACTTTTCATAAACAAACAAAATGGTAAGATTAGGTCGTCATCATGGATTGACTCCTTATTTACGCCTTGTATTCACACACGCTTGTTTATTCATGACTAGGTAATCGCAGAACATCAACGTTCGCCAATCCAGACTCGTTCAAAAGCAAGAGCAAGAATGGCTGAAGAAAATATACCAAGCCGTATTGCGGTCGTGGAAAGTGAAATGAAGCAAGTCTTCAATGTGCTTCAACAACTTTCAAAGCAGATAGACTCAATCCAGGGCAAACTCACTCCCGCCCCGGCCTCAATCGAGGTATTGTTGCCACAATCATCTACTAGGGGTGATCAAGGTAGAGATACCGACGATAATACGCCTTAATTAGAGGATGATTCGCACCAAACCGCGATTGAAAAAGTGAAGCCAGGCAGTTTGTCTAAAACTGAGCATGACAAACGCCTCGAAAAGCTTGAGGAGAGGCTGAAACAACTGCAAGGCCTCCAAGATCCTACTTTGACGAACCTCTCCATTTATTCCAATGTCAAAATGCTGGAAAAATTGAAAATGCCTAAGTTTGAGAAGTACGATGACACGACTTGCCTTAGAGCTCATTTGCAAATGTACTTGGTTCGAATGACCCAATACGTTAATGCACCATTAATGATCCAGTTGTTCCAATCAAGTCTAATAGGCCCCGCCCGAGGTGGTACATTACAAAGAACATGAATCTCCTCGAAACATGGAGTGAAGTGAGTGAGGCATTCCTCAAGCAGTATAAGTTCATAATGGACATTACCCCTTCTCGTGAGGATCTTGAGCGTACCGAAAAGAAAAAGCATGAATCGTTCAAAGAATATACTATTAGATGGAGGAACCTGGTCGCCCAAATCAGTCCTGAACCAACCGATTTTGAGCTGAGAAAGATGTTTATCAAAACCCTCCCTTACGAGTACTGTAATCGAATGGTAACCATGATCGCCGAATCATTTAATCAACTCATTCCAGTAGGGGAGCAAATTGAGATAGAGTTGAGGGATGGTTGGTTCACTGAACCTGCATCCATGGGCAGGTTTAGCATGAAGAAAGATAAAGAACCCCTGGTAGATGTCAATGCGACCTACAATCATTCTCCAACAATTCGAACAAGTGCAAGACAACAACAGACCACCAGCCGTAAGCCATCCCAGCATTACAACAACAAGAGACAATTTACTCCTCTTTCTGGATCACCGTCATAGGTACTAGCAATCCTCCGGAAGAAGAACCTCCTTTCGATTGAGCCAAAATGACCCAACGCTGAAAGTTTTTCCAATTATGACCCATCAAAAATATGCGACTATCACATGGAAGAAGTGGGGCATTCGACTGATGAGTGCTTTGCCCTCAAAAGTCGAATTCAGAACCTGTTAGACACTAAAGCTTTCTCATTCCAGAGCAGCCCGCTCCCTAATCACACCGACAAAGTAAACGCAGTATTCAGTTTTGAAGATAGTCAGAGCAGAAATGTCGAAGCACATACTGCCGACATCTGTCAAGGGCTAGTAGAGGCCGGGTATTATTCAGGCAATGAAGGGCCACCCTTAGCAATAGAGAAAGAAGGGCCATATGACATAACCACCATGTTTGGAGACCTTTTCATGGACACCATCAACGAAGGACCGTAAGAGGAAATGGGTGCAGGCCCGCTCAAGTAGAACCCTTTTAAATTTCCTTTCGTATTCCCCTACGTGGGAACTTGTACATCTTTCTTAAGTCTGGCTTGTTTTTATTTTCAACATCAATTCCGCTTGAGGAACTAACTTTTGAAAACACTTTTCCAAAATGTAAATTCACCTATTAAATAAAGTTGAAAACATTTTGAGAGCATGAGGCGGTATCCCAAACCAGCTCGGTGATGCTATCCAACCATAAAAAGAAAATATCATCCAAGGAGAGTACTGAGGGCTGGGCTTCCTCATGCTTTTTCTCCCCCCAAAAACATATTTTGAAAACAGAAAATGTTTCAAAAGCTTTCGTCAAAACAAGATGTTAAATTTAATTATATTTGTCTTTCTGACTCACTCACTTCATGTCTCAGAAGATCATTTCCATCCCCTTTGACTTAGTGTGACAGGAGGCATTTGAAGCAAGCACATCATGTGAACTCGCCAAATTCGAAGACACCCTGCTAAGCAAACATGGGCAAACAGAAAGAATCATCCCATTTCAAAAAGGGTGAGTCTTATTTTCCAAATATAATTTTGGAAATAATGTCCTCTCTCTTCTATTTGCAAGAAACGAAAGATAGGACATAATAGGTACATGCATATGGTTGAAATCAAGCCGTCTCGAGGAGCTCTGTGCACTCCACTTTGCTCCTGCCCAACTCCTTCTCAAGCCGGAGCAATATCTTTTTCCCACAACGTGCCCGAGCAACTAGACGTTGCGATTTCATTAATGGAATTTCCAGCTTCGACAAGCCCAGAAGCACAGGGAAGGGATCTCTTCTTTTCTTTGAATTGGCTGCTGTTAACAGGAAGGAAAACCAGATAGTTGAAGCGGTCTCTAGCCCCCTATTCAAGATAATGACGTTAGGACTCGGAAACCCGACTTCTTGTTCTAGACGCATGCTCTCACAAGAAGTAATTGCCATCGAGAATTGGAGGTTTGATTGTCCATCTCAGATTCCATAGAAGCTTGAAGTACATGACTTTGCTCGCTGCTAATGGTCATATGGTAAAAGACAAAATTCCATAAAAGGAAGGCGTTGCAAATCATCAATCGTGTACACAGGGCCACAAATAAGGCGGGCCAATCAAAAGAGACATTGAATTGTGTCAAAGACAAAAGGCCGACATTGACATTCAAATATCCCTAGGAGTCAGCAAATATAAACTCTGAGGAAGAGTAATTTGGTATCATTACTCCCAGTATTTGAACTTACTTTTGACATATTTTCTCATATTGACAAGAAGCATAGGATTCAAGAAACAAGCTTAATGGTTAATTTGGGCAAATCAAGTGACCCATATCGATTTACCTAACTTGGTATGAAATGACGTGTCGTCCAGGAGCCGAGTTGGTTAAATGAAAAAAGAAGCGCCCTATGGACATCATTGGCGCCGCTAGCCGAGTGGTACTTGGGAAGAAGCAAAATGGTCCGAAGTCGGGGGTTTGAATCCCCGACATAGCAGTTAGCTGCTTGGTAAAAACATAATAAAAAAGTTTTTGCTTCTCTTGCGCCTGCAAATTACGAGAGAGCAGGTGACCTAACGAAGCAAGAGACATAAGACTTTGTGTCCCACTCGCACTTTTGGTCCATCCAATCATCTGCAAATTAGTGAAGGGTAATGTTGTATCGCTCCCAGTTGTTTAACTCCTGAGAGAGTTTCGTGACTGATTTGTTCTTTCTTATCTTTTGTAGGATCACCTGACTGTCAAAAACACAGATAAAATCAATGAGAGGCAAGACAAACTCTCATTGGCGTCCTGAGTAATCACTAAAGCAAATGATAGAAACCTTTCAGGCCTCAAATCACGTGTGATCTTGGCCAGACTAATTGATCTACTTGTACATTTTCTCTTCTGCAGGGGCAAAAACAGAGATGCCCGATCAGATTCCCAATCCTTGGCTGATCATTCATGTGTCATATCCTTAATCAATAGGGACAATTCATCGACACTCATTTGTGAATAACCCTTTTGATGTTCAAAATTTAACATATTTGGAAACACCATTCTATTAACCTCTAAAGTTGTCAATAGGGGCTTTTTTGAGCGAAAACCATTCATTTGTTTTAAGAGTACAAGCTCCCTCATATTTAAAATGCTGCACACATTTTCCAAATGGATTTTGCATGATGATTTTGTCTGTCTAAATCACTGATTCTACAAGGATTATTAGAATAGACAGCTAAGTGAAGAATACAAGATTAATTGAGCATGCTGGATGAGGCACGTCAGAATGATGAAAGGCAAGCCATATCCTACACACAATCCCCCCCATTTATACACTTGTGAGATGAGTGCAGAAGATTCCATGACTGCAGGGTAAGAGTTCTCTCGCGAATGGTACGATAACCAAAATAGTGAGAGGCATTTCATTGCTTACTCCCTTCTTTGAGCCCCATACACTGGTGAAGCTTCTCTCATACCCCCGTCAAGAACCACCCCACACTGGGGCAGATTGGAGGCGAAGTAGCATAACAAGGTGAGAAGAGGGATAGAAATTTTCTTTCTCGCACTTGTATCAATCTTTGGGTGTCTTTATTGCATATGAGCACTCACGTTAATTTAAGTGCCCTAGAATGACAAAGAGCAATTCTTTCTCTACGCACTTGTATTCATTGTATAGCCCAAGTGAGTCTGTAATTTTACCCTCACATTGAGACAAAACAGAAGTCATTGCCATAGCCTAGAGCACCGGCTGAAGATGAAGACTCAAGAGTCAAAATAACGGTGCTTCGATTGAACTTGACCTGGAGTTCCTCCTGAGGAAGCAGGGGCTGCGGTAGCTGCTGAATCAGTTCCTCAAGCAACAAAAATGAAAAAAACTAGGGGCATAAAAAAGCAGTGTACCTGGTAAAAGCAAGGTCAAATGCCCATAAATGAAAAGTTGGGATAAAAAAATATGGGCATGAAAAAGCAGTGTGCCTTGTAAAAGCAAGGCCAATGCCCCTTAAGCAAAAAATATAGTCAATTGTATTCCCAAGAGAAGTTGCTGTTGTGATTCGATTGATAGAGCCTCCATCTGACAGTGAGAAGAAAGACCAGTGACAAATGCCAAGACAGTCACCAACTCTCACCCTCTTACACATGAGTCAAGTCTACATTGCATCCCATTGTAAAAGTCTCTTCAGACTAGGGCACTTCAATTAACGTAGGATCTCATATGTACATAAGCATCGCTCGAAGAAGTACGAGCAAGATTACTCTATCTCTTTTTGCAGGATTCTCGACTTGCAAACCCGGAGATGATCGTGAGGCACTTTGTTCATGAGCCTTGACCTCGACGGTCCCATTTGATGAGCCATTGACCAAGACTTCATCACAATTTCAACAAAAACCTCTTACATTCGTAAAGTCATACTGTTTGCGAGAATACTCGGACCCCTGTTGACATGATGACAGTGAGATAGTGTGGTCCTTATAAATTCTGCATCAATGGTCATGATAGCCTTTTCCATGAGAGTGAGCGGAAAGTCCTTTCAGACTGAAAGTCCCTCATCTGGCATACTCAAGACATCTACATTCTAAATGAAGGATGTTTTTCAAAATCTTCTCCAGTGGAAGTCAGATGATGCAAAACTGACAAAATTATCATGCATGAATCTCATTTGAATTCATGAATTTACAACACATACAATTATGTGTGCATACTATGCAAATAGCATACACACTCTCAGTGATCAGAGATATTGCAAGGTAAGCATATCACTATCCCCATTTGTCTTAAAATACTTACCACCGTCTAGGTATGCTCTCTTATCATGACACTTAGACCTACTGGAGTGGTCCCAGATCGTACCATTAAATACTTGTATTCATCCAAGTATTCCAGTACTTTGTACACCTGTAGCTACCCAGGTGTTCCAGCCCTTTTGAGTGCCTGTGGCCATCTAGGTAAGCCTTGTGCTATATTCAAATTTGTGTTACTAGGAGGTGAGAGACCTTCATGAATATTCAAGGTACGTCTTTGATATTCCTATTCCCAGGAGGTGAGAGACCTTCATGAATATACGAGGCATGCCCTTGATATTCCTAATTACCAGGAGGTGAGAGACCTTCATGAATATTCAAGGTACGTCTTCGATATTTCCAATTACCAGGATGTGAGAGACCTTCACGAATATCCCAGGTACGTCCTCGATATTTCCCTTTACTAGGAGGTGAGAGACCTTCATGAATATGCGAGGCACATCCTCGATATTCCCCATCACCAGGAGGTGAGAGACCTTCATGAATATCCAAGGTATGTCCTCGATATTCCCATTACCAGGAGGTGAGAGACCTTCATGAATATGCGAGGCATGCCTTCGATATTCCCAATTACCAAGAGGTGAGAGACCTTCACGAATATCCCAAGTACGTCCTCGATATTCCCTTTTACCAAGAGGTGAGAGACCTTCATGAATATGTGGGGCACGTCCTCGATATTCCCCATACCATGAGGTGAGAGACCTTCACGAATATGCGAGGCATGCCCTCAATATTCCAATTACCAGGAGATGAGAGACCTTCATGAATATACAAGGCCCATCCTTGATATTCCCATTACCAGGAGGTGAGAGACCTTCATGAATATCTAAGGTACGTCCTCAATATTCCAACTACCAGGAGGTGGGAGACCTTCACGAATATCCCAGGTACGTCCTCGATATTCCCAATTACCAGGAGGTGAGAGATCTTCATGAATATCCAAAGTACATCTTCGATATTCCCCATACCAAGAGGTAAGAGACCTTCATGAATATCCAATGTACGCCCTCGATATTCCCAATTACCAGGAGGTAAGAGACTTTCTTGAATATCCGAGGTACGTTCTCGATATTCCAACTACCAGGAGGCGAGAGACCTTCACGAATATGCGAGACCCATCCTCGATATTTCCACATACCAGGAGGCGAGAGACCTTCATGAATATCTCAGGTATGCCCCAATTATTCCTTAAGAATTTGTACTTGCCCATTTGATATCATCTAGGTATCCTCCAAGAGTTTGTACTTAATGATCATCCAAGTACCCTTCGATACTTGTGATAATCCAGGTATCCTCCAAGAATTTGTACTTGTGATCATCCGAGTACCCCTTCGATAATTGTGATCATCCAGGTATCCCAAAGAGTTTGTACTTGTGATCATCCAAGTAGCCCTTCGATACTTGTAATCATCCAGGTATCCCCCAAGAGTTTGTACTTGTGATCATCCAAGTACCCCTTCGATACTTGTGATCATCCAGGTATCCTCCAAGAGTTTGTACTTGTGATCATCCAAGTACCCCTTAGATACTTGTGATCATCCAGGTATCCTCCAAGAGTTTGTACTTGTGATCATCCAAGTACTATCTTCCAACAAACAGATGCCTCGAGAAATGTCGACGCATCTCATGTCAAGGCGACCGAAGAAAGGTTCGGGTCCTAGACAAACAACTTATTACTTTAACAAGCGACTGAAGAAAAGTTCGGGTCCTGGGAAGGCAATTCCCCGTCAAGGCAACCGAAGAAAGGTTCGGGTCCTAGATAAACAACTTATTGCTCTAACAGGTGACCGAAGAAAGGTTCGGGTCCTGGAAAAGCGATTCCTTGTCAAGGCGACCGAAGAAAGGTTTGGGTCCTAGAAAAACCACTTATTACTCTAACAGGCGACCAGAAGAAAGGTTTGGGTCATGGGAAGACAATTTCCCGTCAAGGCGACCGAAGAAAGGTTCGAGTTCTAGACAAACCACTTATTGCTCCAATAGGTGACCGAAGAATGGTTCGGGTCCTAAAGAAGCAAGCTCATCATATCACCAGGTAAGATGACGCCTTGATACTTGCCAAAACTCAGGGTTCACACCCTATCTCACTCACTCCCGGTAAGTAACTACATGTATCTTCTTATCTGTCTTAGTATGTGTAATGTTATATTACTCATTTTCTGCATAGGACACTAGGTCCCAAATAAGATATAATCTATTGCATATGTATAAACAAAATTTAGGTATCGGGTTTGTTTTTGAATGCAACCTCTGTGAACTCACCTTCAAAGAGGGGCAGATGTTGACACCTAAATTTTGATTAGGTTATTAATTAGGCCTTAATTTTTTTTATTTTTCCTTTTTCAGATAATAAATAATAAATAACCAAAACAACAAAAAAAAAGTAAAAACAAAAGAAAACAAAAAAAGCCAGCCCCTCCCCTCTTTTTCTTTTCCATGCGGGCCTAGGGCCCAGCCCTCTTTTTCTTGAGTTTTGGCCCGGCCCCCCCTCTCTTCTTCTTCCTCCTGTCTTCCTTATTCACCTCTGCATCTCATGCGCAATGGTCCGTGACGCGCTCAAGGGCAGCCTACGGCAGAGAGGCACAGAGGTAGGCCACCGAAGGAGAGGACAACGTGCATGCGCCTTCAATGCGCGCCTTTAATGCTGAGATGAAACGCCGGTTCGGCCGCGGGAGTTCGGTTGGCAAGCCAAAGACCAGCGGCCGAGTCCCTCCGTCGACCGGACCTCCTCGCCTATAAATAGGAGGGCACAACCTCTGTTGAAGGGCATCGCAAGCTTGGAAACCTTCTCCTGAGAGACTTTAGGGGAAGACCGAAGAGTGAGCGAGAGAGGAAGCAGGTCATGAGCTTAAACGACCTCCCACCGAGAGACATCAGGGGAGACCGCCGGCAAGCGAACCTGCAGAGAGGAGGGAGATCAGAGGGCGGAAGGAGCTGAGTGAGTGGGAGCAGGGGTCGGTCATGGCCCAGATCTAAGGTCGATTCAGCTTTATCGCAAACCCTGACGCCACCCTGAGCTTTGCCCCGACGCCGTCCAGATCTGAGTGAGTAGGCTGGAGAGAAGAGGAGATTAGAGGATTTCCCGTGCCCCAACGCCGCCGCCGCCCCAGATCTTGCCGTACCGCTGTCCTCACGCCTCGCCGCTACCGCTTTCCCCGACGTCGTCCAGATCTGAGTGGACTTTGGAGAGCAGGGTTGTGTCGCCATCGTTGAGCCGTGCCGTCCCCGTCACACCTCTACACCTGCAGCTCACATCGCCGCCGTGCTGTGTAGACCAGAGTCGTGAAGTCGACTCGCGCATCTCGTCGCGGACAGGTAATGACACTTGTCTCCGCCACCATCATCTGTCGCTTCGCCGCTACCATTGCCCCCTTCGCGAAACCCTAACCTCGGTCCAAAGGCGGGACGACGAGGAGACCCGCCTTGTCGCCGTCGTCGTCAAAGCACCGCACCACCACTACGTCGTTGTCATGCCGCTTGGAGGACCGTTGCAGCCAAGTCTTGAGCCAACCGCCGTTGCTCGTCGCCGCTATCCCGTCGAACGTGGAGACCGTAAGCTCGGTCGCGTTGCGAGCCGGGTCGGTGAAACCCTTCAATTGGGTAGGGTTTGGCCGGATCGAGTCGTTGGGTCGGTTAGGGTTTCGTTAGGATTGGGTCGTTGGGTCGGGCGGGACATTTTTCAAACAATGGCCATTTGGGTCATGATTTAAAGTTTAAAAAAAATGAGTTAGGCTCGCGTTGCAGCCCGTCCAGCTCTTGGGTGGGTGACCCAAGTCGGTCCCAACCCAGGAACCCGACCCGGGTCGTTTTTTTTTTTTTTTTTTAATATATTAATATATTAATATAAAATAATATTTTAATAAAAAAATAAAAAAAATATTTTCCAGAAAATAAAAAAAATAAAAAAATCTTATATCTTCCCAAAAAGGCAAAAAGTCAGAAAAAGCAAAAAAAAAAAAGATTTACATTTTCCAAAAATGTCAGAAAAAGCCAAAAATGATTTATATTTTCAGAAAAAAGACCAAAAAAATCAAAAAATGCTTTTATGTCCAAAAAATGAGAAAAGGACTCAAGAAATGTTTTTCTTCCACAAATGCATGGAAAACTCTTCAAAAATCCAAAAAGTTTTAGGGTTTAAACAAGATAGGTACCGAAAGGGCATTAGTGATTAACTAGTGTAATCAAGTCCCCGATCCTAATTTCTCTGGTTGCGCAAGAGCGAGTATTTCTCCCGATACTTCGCTTAGGTTTCTAATCGACTCACCCCAAATTGATTAGTGGCGACTCCATTTTAAAATTAATTTATAGGTTAAAAAACTTGGACCATTAAGTCGTGAATTTGTGGACTTAGGAGAGTCCGGGCTAAAAGAGACCTAGCCAAATCATTAGCCTCCGCTAGGCGCCGAGAAAAAAAGAGGTCGCGACACTCATCAACGACACTGGACAGTGGTGACAACACCTAGTACACACTGCTCTTGGATGCGTATATGGATACGATGTTGGAATCTAATTGACGATGTTGAACCAAAGCAATGCCTAATGAACGCCGTCTCTAGATGAGGATAAGGACACAATGCCGGAATCTAATCAATGATGCTAGATAATGGGTTAGCATTGGAATCTCATGAAAGCACTTCCCAAGATTTAGACACTCGCTGGAATTAAATCTACGACAAAAATCTTAAGTTATAGCCAGTCTAAGACTAAGTAAAGATAAAGGCGATGTAAAGGTTTTTTGTGTGTTGTTTGGGGGATTCTCTGTTGGATGGCTTGTGGTACTTATAGATTAATTTGGTCACCATCAATAGTTGGTTACTTCCGCCTCAAGAGTCACTCCATGTTTCAAGCTAAGCCGTCTTATCCATACTCGTTCGACAACTGTCATGACTTGCCTGGCAAGTATTAACCGCTCCTCCTTTGAGTTTGGCATCTCTTAACCTTTTCCTGTCTATTTTCATAGCCAAGGTTGCGTGTTCCTCATTGATCTTCGGCTTTGACACGTGGTGCTCTATCACTTCATCGTGATATTACTTGTTTTGATCTGTCCAAACTCAGCCCAGAAATCCTCAAAAATCTTTAATTATCTTCATGGGCTGGGCCAATGTAAATTACAGCCCATTTATGGTTGTGATGATTGTTTCAAGATTTTCTATCCCCCTTTCCTTACACGTGCCCGCAAAGGTATATTTAGGTGTCAACAAAATTTAATCATTCACTAATTCTTGGCATATATTAGTTTGCATATGAAAACTGGTCATATACAAATTCTCATCTCTGCGCATACACGAATCAAGGTGGGTCATTACATCCGAACATTGTCAATCTTGTCTACCACACATCCACACGAATCGGCCATAAACCATGTAATAGCGCTGGTCAACAAGTTAAAGGTGGAAGGAAAAATGTTGACTTAGTCAACGGAACAAGGAAAAGTGGACGCTAAGTTTAAAAGGAAATCGAGAGCTCGCTCTCGAGAAAAAGAAAAGGAAAGAGAGAAAAAGAGGGAGAGGGAAAGAAAGAAGGGAAGAGGAGGAAAGAGGAAAAGAGAGCGCTTTGCTTGAACATGTTAAAACTCTAGATTTCAGAATCGATAAACCGGGACAAGTATAAGAAATGCAGCTGGTAGATTTTTAAGACAAGATAGCAGTACACATTTTGGGAAACCTACTATGATTAGTGAAGCAATTGCAAGAGCAATCCCGATACTGGCAAAGACCTCAGAGCGACTCTCAAACAGCTAGCTAATTATCCTATTGAAGACCGTACAATATATAAGGAGCAGTGAAGAGAATTGGCTGTAAGAATAAAATACGTGAAATACTATTATTGTCTTCTAAGCTATAACTCATTGGTCCTTATCTATAAACATCTTCGTATTTGGTTTGACACTATAATAACTTTTAGTCAAGTGCATAAAAGTAAGTTTTTTGTTCTTGCATCCCAATAATATGATCTATTAAGTGAAGAGACCTACACTAGCTAATTGTAACTAGCACTGCCAATTATTAGTGGAATCTAGTCACTAATAAGGCCATTAGTCTAAGAGTAGATGTAGGCCTGGTCATAAGTCAATTCACTATACATCTGTGTGATCCGTTTATTCTAGATTAATTTACTTACTAGCACCACAAATACCACGTTCTCTAAAACACCATCTTGAGTGTTGATTAGTTGATATGCCTCAACATATGGACATTATAGTAATATTTGAGATTTCATTCTCATCTTGTGCAGAACACTAATGATTAGTCATATCCTTGGTGATTAATCCTATATTTGGATGCCGAATTCAAGTTTTAGCTTGCTTCTTATAGACTCGACAGTCCGATCAGAGTAGGTTGTGTGTTTTGGTCAATGTGGATCTACGTCGTAAATATATTATTTTGAACAGATCAAAATTTGATCAACCCATACTCGAGCTATTCAAACCGGTTAAATCTGGTGGTCTTGCTAAGGACTTTTCTTAATTAGTATTGTTGATTGTGTTAAAACACAAGAAAACCGGAAAATGATTCTTGTACAACTAGTGTCCACCCATGAAACAAAATCTTTCTACATCCTACGACCTGTTCTCATTCGTTGAAGAGTCTGCGAACTTGGTCCTTGAAGGAAAAATAAAGGAGCGCTTCATGTACCCAAGGTGTCATCCCCGTTCGAGAAACATTTACGCGATGATTTCTCAAAGCAAACCCTAGCCTGAAGCATCCCGGAACAACAACCATCTTGAAGCAAATAACTCAAATGGTTCACGACCCGATAAACCCAATGGGCTATACCATGTCTACTTTAACTGTGGATTTGCTGCTTTCTAATTAGGTTTGCACCACCAAATTTTCATGGTTTGGTCCAGGATGACATTGTATCCTATATGTATTCTGAACTGACACTACAACTCTGGCCCTAAGTTTTCTATTTCAAATTAAGCAAGAAGCCAAGGCCTGTGCAATTGATCCATTAACCAGGACGTAGGTGCGAAGACAGTCCTAACCGTTTGCATTTTGCTTATTCCAGTTGCATCTAATGCATTTCTTGTTGATGATTGATCTAGATAACTCTTCCTAGAAGCAGTAGACCAAAGAGAGAAAGAGAAAGAGGTTGGAGCATGACCAACAATCACCAAAACCTAACCATCTAGCTTGTGAATTCGAGATTCTAGTAGGGATCCACGTGACAAAATCTTAGCCACTTGAAGCCATCACTTCACATTATGCCACATTTCTACAATGTTAAAAACTCCTGCTGTCACTTCATATTCGTCATCCCGCGTGGTGCGTTCACAATATCTACCTTATGGAATACTGATACCCTCATAAGCTGTGGCCTGTCTTTATTTTCCAAACACAACGTGTAGCTCCATTCCTATAACCAAAAAGAGCACCTGGACCGTTCATCTCTGGAGGTCAGGATCTGATTGAAGAGGGAAAACTTTCCTATAATATCTAGGTTCATGAGTGAATTCATGAACTTGCAAAAACCATTTACAGGAACATGAAAATGAATGACAAGGCAATGCAAGCTTCAACAGAAAGATTATTCGGTCCTAGCATTTGATTGTTGACAAACCAACAACAGTGAAGAGGTGCTATGAGTTTAGAAAATTTAGAACGTGACAGAGCTAGTGAGAGGACCACTATAACAACGAGAAAATAACGTGATATCAAGTAAAAATGTCTAGAACTAGGAAGTACAGTTGGGTTTAGCAACAGCTTGCCCAAGTTTCCTCGAGACTTGTTTTGCATCTGGCACCTATGCACAATCTGAATTAAATCATAGGATGCTGCAAGCAGCAAACCCAGGAATTAGCCTTAGGTCATTCAAACTCAATCTCTTGCATTTCCAAAGAAATTCCCTCTGCTTTGGCATCTATCACTTCAAAATTGAATGTGGCAGTATATGCTTGTAGTCCTAAGATGGGGATCATGGTATTGGTATGTCTGAACTAATGTGATAAAAATCCTTTACTTTTTCGTGCTGCTGATAATAGCCCTATGCAGAAAAAGAAGAAGAAAAGAAAAGAAAGAGAAGGAAGGAACCAAAATTACATACAAAAGACTCAATAAGTTGGTAGACATAAGAGACAAAAACAACTAAAGTGACCCCTGCCAATCATGTGACGTCAAGGAAGTGAAAACAGAACCAGTTGCAAAGATGATGGAACAAGCTAATACAAAAATACTATATGGTTTGAGATATTTTCAACATATAAAGATTGCAAGTAGTAAACTATAATAGAGGTCCAGATACATGCTGTCAAAAGAAGTCTCTCCAAGCACAAAAGGGAAAAACAAAGGAGTAAAGAGTAGTGTCTTTCCAATACAATATCTCTCTTTCTTCATTGAATAACTTGTACTTCAAACGTTCTAAAAATCTTCTAGTTCAAGCTCTTGAAAACATAGTTGGACATCAATCATGCACTCTGATGGAAAAAAAATAGCTCTGACATCAGTAGACATGTAATCTGTCAACAGAAGAGCAGTTGACAAAGTCAACTTTGTTAGTTATCCACTTAATTGTTTAAGCCTGCATGGATAAGAAATTTCCGAGACATGCCTTAGTTTTGACCTCCATGACTAAAGCATGACATGCACAGGTTCATCTGCATTTTCTTAATAACAAGGTCTGAGCCAGAGCAAGATTATTACACCGTCTGCATACAAATGCTATCATCTAACTCAAGGATGTAGAGACTGCATTGCCCATAACCTCTGGCAAGCACGTGAGAAATACTGGTGCACTTTATTCTCAAGATTCTCACAGAAAACAATCCTATCATGTCGCAATGTCCACTCAAATTTCTACAGTGGGTGAAATCCAACTCTTTAAGCTCCTGAAGATCTTTTACAGCTTCAGGAAATTCGTCAAGGTAAGTATGAACCATCTTTAGCACCTTGAGATTTTCCAAATCCTTGACAGAAGAGGTAATTCCATGATTAAGGGGTAAGATAGGTCCAGTTCCTATAGCAGAACAAGCTTTCCAATGACAGGTGGAAGTTCTCTTAGCCCTTTGCAACTTCTTAAAGTAAGCTTATGAAGATTCTTTAACAATCCAATGGAGTCAATGACTTCACCCAATGCTTTACAGTCGCAAGCACTGAGAGTGCTGACAAGAGCCTTCCTTGAAATGAAGTCTTTCTATTTTGGTCCCATCAGTGAGAAGCTCCTTCAATGCTTTCAGGGAACACAGTGCTTGCAGCAATTGTTTAAAATATTTGCAATGCTTCATGTTTAAGGATGTTGAAGGGAATAAAATTATGTATTGTATTATCTTAATCAAGAGGATTACAAGAATATATATGGGTAACTCTTTCAATATAAAATAACTATGGACTATTTTACCCCTATCATTATTATTTCTTACTACTCCCCCTCAAGTTGAGATGTAGATATTAAACAATTCCAACTTGTTACATAAAAAATCCACTATATTCTCCTGTAAGGACTTAGTAAAGATGTTTGCAACTTGATCCTCTATCCCTATATGTTGAAGAGTAATCTCCCATTTCTTATATAAAGTGACAATCAACCTCAATGTGCTTAGTTCACTCATGGAAGATAGGATTGTTTGCAATATGAATAGCTAATTGATTATCATAACATAGTATCGATGATTCCAATGTCGACATCCCAATTTCTAATAACGGCATCCTCAACCAAAACAATTCACCTGTCACATGTGCCATTGCTCTATATTCTGCTTCAGCATTTGATTGAGAAACTACATTTTGTTGGGGTAAGTGCACTAAAAGTACCAAAAGTTGTGTCCGACGTTTACTTTGATGCCAAAAGTTTTCGCTAGACACTTAAGTGCCAAATTGGATGAAAAAAGATCACTTTGGTGCCACTGATGAGAGATTCTAACCAAATTGGTTACGTGACTTTTATATTAAAAAAAACGTGGCAAAAATTTAAGAAGGCAGTCCACATGGAATGACACAAACTACGCCGTTTTCATTTCTCCCTATGAAACAACGTCGTTTTGCCATCATACATGGACTCCCTTGCAAAAATGATGCTACATAGCTCATGTGACCAAAATGGCATCGCTGAAGGGGGAGTGAAATAGGGTTAGTCATTTGCATACGAACTTTGACCCTCGCCCAACGCCGACCGTAGCTTGCTCCCCCACTGTTGCTTGCCCACCATGGCTCAATCACCATCATAGTTGTGCCTTCGTTCGCCATCGATTGGTGGCCGTGTCCCCAACTCTCACTCACTCAGTTTTGTCATGTTTTCTCCATAGATCAATTGGGTGGAAAATTTAGGGTTCCGACAAGTAAATTAAGGCGTGGAGGGCAAATTGAGGGCTTGGCTTGGAGGAAAAGTGGTGGGAACCTCACTTTTGTTTAATAACATGATTCGATTTCTTTTGTGGGGACCGAATAAAAAAAATAGAGCGCGAAGGAGAAAATGAGGGTTCGACTTGGAGGGAAACAATGGTGGACCTCATTTTGTTTAATTAGTTGGACTACTTCTGTAGGGGACTGAATGAGATTGAATTGAAAAATAAGTGGTAGGGACATCAATTTATTTATTCAATTCGGCTTCTTTTGTTTCTATAAGGGGACCGAATTGAATAAATTGGTTGCTTTTATTCTTTTCGATAAAACAACAAGGACCTGCATGTGAAGTTGCTAATTCTACTATGTGGTCCCAAAAATTAATGATTTTTTTCCTCATTGGGTGTAGCATCGACGTGGACGAGAATTATGTAGATGTCATTCTTTGCTATGGTGGGGAGTTTGTTATTGGCGCGATGACCGGGAATATGCCAGTGCAAATGAAGGTACTATCTATGTCAATGTTAGAAAGTCATCACATATTGATTTTGTGAGGGATTTTGTGTATTTTTTACGATGTGAATTGCAAAAACTGCATTATTATGTTCCTAGGAAGGAATTGAAGGATGGTTTGAGATTTTCTAATGATGATAATGGTATTAAGGATATCATTTGCTATTATCTTCATGATGATGAAGTTAATGTATATGTTGAGTATTATAGTGATGATGATGATGGTGAGGATGAGGATGCGGATGAGCAAACCACTAAAAGAAGAGAAGTGAGGGATCCTACTCAAGCGAGCAATTTGGTTGGGGATGAGTTTAGGTTAGATGGAGGGAAAAACGAGAGACAGGTGAGGGAGGAGAGGGAGACAAGTTATATTGATAGAGATGAGCAAACAGGAAAATGTCCTAAAATCTTGGGTGAAGATGTGGACAATGAAGACTTCATTAGATTAGAATAGGAAGTTGTTGTATTTAGTGAATCAAAAGATAAATATTTGGCAACAATAAATTTCCCAAGTGATGAAGATAATGATGAACTTGCATAGTCAAGACAAAAGCAAAGGGAATTTCTCAGAAAAAAAAATTATAGCTTTAAAGAAAGACCTGAGCAAATAAATAGAGATGGAGCTCCAGCTGAAAGTAATAGAAGTGAAGATAAAGAAAATAGCGGCGATAAAATTATTGGTTCAAAGAATGAGCTTGGCAATGATAATGAAGAACCTATGTGTAGAAAAAAAGAGTAAGTACCCTTGCTACGATCCAACTGTTTGTAAACCTATTTTGTCTGTGGACATGAAACTTGACAATGCCAAACAATTATAAGAAACTATTGTCAAGAGCTCCATTGCTGAATAGAGGAGTGTTAAATTCATTATAAGTATGAATGAATTTGTTAGGGTTAAGTGCTTACAACTCAATTATCCATGGAAGCTTAATGACGTGCTGAGTAAGAATGAGTCATTTCGGATTAGATCATTCCATGATGAGCATACTTAATAGAAGGATAACAAGTATGTAGTTGTTAAAACATTTTTTCAATACTATCAAAGTAATACTCGAGATCAAGAGTCCTTAGTTTAAGCTATTAGTGAAGAAGCAATTAGGGTTAATGTAGTGAATAATCGATATAAGAGAGCTAAGCTGAGAGTGATGAAAATATTGATGAGTCGATATAAGAAAGAATATGCATAGGTATAGGATTATGTTAGCAAATGTATGCCTCAAAACCTATCAAGTATGGCGTATGTAGAAGTTGTGGAGATGTCACTACCTAATTGTGGGCCTAGATTTGATAGATTTTATATATGTTTTGATACATGCAAGCGAGGTTTTTTGGCTGGTTATAGAAGAGTTGTAGAATTGGATGGATGCTTTTTGAAAGGTTTATACAAATGGGAGTTGTTGGCTGTTATAGGAAGAGATGCTAACAATTAAATGTTTTTAATAACTTTGGCAGTTGTAAAGATAGAGAACAAGGATATGTGGTCATGGTTCCTCAAAAAATTAATGGTTAACATTAAGATAGCCAATGGAGGAGGATGGACATTCATGAGTAACCAATAGAAAGTAATATTATTGTTAATTAATTCCCTTTAAATATTAATTACTTACATATGTTTTCTAACTTGTATTTGTTGGTTTGAATTTTTGTAGGGACCCGTTATTGATTTAGTTGAATTGATGCCATATGCTAAGCATAGAATGTGCGTGAGGGACATATATGCAAACTGGTCAAAGAACTTCAAATGAAATAAGCTGCAAAAGCAGTTTTGGCAAAAAACGAAGAGTACCAACATGGCTGATTTTAGATTAGTTAAACATGCATTGTTGTAGTTGACGAAGGAAAGTTACCTTGCTTTATACCAATTCATAATGCAGCCTATCAGAAGTAGTAAATTTTAGGAACAAATAAATCGCGAAGGCCCTCTACCTTTGCTACGAAAGAAACAAATAAGAAAGCCAAAAGGGAGACGAAGAATGCAGCATGAAAAAGCATCAAGTCAGAGGATGAATAGAACTGGGGTAAAGATAAAATGATCATATTGTCACAAGGAATGGCATAATAAGAAAGGTTGTGAGCTGGAAAAAAACAACATCAACAACAAAATACAAAGGCTAATTTAGGACTAAGAACAAGGCCTACTACAGAGCTTGTTATTGGATTTACTAGAGGAAAGACATAAAGCCCTACTGTAAGGTAAGTATCCTCTTTGCCTTAGAACTTTTTAGTTCATATTCGATAAAGTTTAATGGTTGACCATGCTTTACTTCTCTTATCATTTTCCTTTGTCATGCACTTGTAATTAATTTGAAAAAATTTCTCTATTTATTTCCACCATGAAAATGAGTAAATGTCCAATTATTTGTTTTAGTTGGCCATAGTCTCGATACAATGCACTGTTGTAGGGCCTAATAAAGGGCCAACAAAAGGCCTCATTGTAGGCTCAAGTGTAGGAACAATGATTGGTACAAGTAAGACAACAATAACAACAATTGAGTCTATTGTTGAACAAATGAGGAAAAAATATATTATAAGTTGTATATCGCTGTATTTGTCTTTTATGGGCTGAAATTTAATTTTATTATATGTGTCTTAGGTGAGAAGACGAGCAATTGCACAAGTTGCACAAGTTGCTTCCCTAAAGGTTGCTGTTGAAAGTGACACGCCACAATGAACAAAAGGGGCTATTGGAAAAAGATAAGGTAATATCATTATGGGATTTAACAGATGAACATACTGGAATAACTATTTTGAATGTAAGATTTGTAGGGCTCATATATTTAATTTGTGATACTTCAATTCATTTGGTTGATAATATGGCTATGTTCTTGTAGCCTAGGAGAACTTTGGAGGTGTTTATCTCTTAAGGTGGGCCAACTCAAGAATCAAGGGCATAGCTAAAAAATAGTACTCCAAAGAAGAAGATAGCAGCTATAGCTCCAAAACAGCCATAAAAAAAGAACCCAGCACTAGTTTCATTTCAATCAATTGATCATGGGAGTAATAGTGATCCTACGGATTAACACATGACACCTAGAAAGAAAATAGCCGCTACCAAGAACAAGGAAAATGATATGACAGAAAGGCCAATTAAAGAACTTACATGTCTAGTTCAAAAGAGTGCTTGGATTATGAATCAATTCAAAGTTCCATAAGGAAAATGAGGTGAGGGTATTGTGTATATTAACTGATAGGAGGGTGCTAGACATGGTATCCTTTTATGTTTTTTTTAGGAGGGTGTTAGACATTGTATCTTCATCGATGGGAGTTGCTGCCATTATTTTTTGAGGAGGGTGCATATTGACATTGTTTTTTTGATGAGGGTGTTGAACCTTGAGTGGTTAGGGAGCGAAGTCAGATATGTTTTTTCTTTGTAAAGAGTCAATCAATGTTAGTGGCAATGGCTGTTTGTGTTATTTTCTCTTGTCTTGGTTTCGATTGGTAATTCAAATGGCAATTTATTGATTCTTTGTAAAGAATCAATCAATGTTGTGTTGTATAAATTTTTTACTACCGATGCAACATTGTTATGAGGTTGATATTGTTTTTAGAAGTAATGTGTGTATATATTGTTGTCGATTGAAGTTGTGGGTACTGGTGCAAAGACAAAATACACCAATATGCTTTGGCGTAGTTTTAGGCGCTACATTCTTTTGCTTAAGCACATACAAGCTGGTGCAAGAACAGGATGCATCAGCACAACTCTGGTGTAATTTTGAGTGCTGGTGCATCTTGTTGCATCAACACTTGTATGGGCTAATGTAAGAACAATATGCACCACCAACCCAACTAGTGTAATAAGATGCACAACGATTGGTGCAAGCCAAGTGACATTTGAAACTAATATGTTCTATTTTTAAAACTTGTGCAACACAAGTGATCACATTTTTAATAACAATTGACACTTAATAATCACTTCTAAAAAAACTTGGCATTCAAGCGATCACTATTTATAACTTATGGCACTAAAATAGCTAATTGTGAATTTATCACAATCTCTTAATTTCACCATGGTTTGCAATAATCGTTGTAGCAAACTAGCAAACTAGCAAACCATTACCAAACAAAAAATGCAGCAAAGAATACCACCGCCTGCGGTGGCCGCGCTGGTTAAGAGCCTGGTACTCCATACGCAAAGGGGGAAGGGTTTGAAACTTCGTGTGGGCCAATGCTTCAGTGCAAGTTGCGCGATTCACCCGTGGCTGAGGTTAGTGGTGGGAGCCCAGTTCATCCCAGGGTTTACTCTCCACCGTGAAGCGGCGTGCGGAGGTTCCCTGGGTTACTAAAAAAAAAATGCAGCAAAGAATTACATCTAAAGCAAAAAATAAGCAAAATGAATATTGACAATACATAACTAAGCAAAGCAAAAAAACTTTTAAAAACCTTTCATTTGACCATAGATTGTAACAAAACCTTTTGTTTCATACAAAAATTGCAGTAAACCAAGAGCACACTTTACTTACAAATAATCCAATAAAAATATATATTCTACGTTTTCAACTATGATAGACATACAAACTTTTTCTCATTATTCACTTCACATTTCAATATATTACACAAGAGAATAACAATACAATCACTGCTCGATAAAAGTTTCTTTCTGCCTTAAAATCTCCTTCTTCAAATGGTCGATTAAAGATGTTAAACCCTTCGTTTGAGCTTGCATTGAGTTGACATCCTCCAACTCGTCCATTGATGTAGGTGGAGGTTGATGTCGGTCTCCAAGTAACTCCAAAATCATCTTTGCTGCCCAACTGGAAAATTTCGCATCAATGCATTGGAAACATTTGCACTTCGAGCTTTTTCTATGTCTGCCGCACCTATGGAATCTTATCTCGAGATTCAACCGGGTCCAGATGTTCTTCTCGAACTTGGTAGCCCACAATAACAATAACACTCACCATCTAATTCGTTTTTTTGGAGCGAATGTGAGCCACTATTGAAGTTTATATTCTCTATTTGCAAGATCGAGCTAATAATTTTAGGAGAAAATCAAAGTAGGTGCTTAAATTATGGATTTAGGATATTGAACTTCTACTTCTATTTAATTTGGGGATTTAAGGTTTTTACTATACTTCCCAGCGAGCCACATTGGCTTCAAAAATTAATAAAAAAATTGCCACGTTGATTTTCGGCCAACCAGGTTGGCGTTGGCACTGAAATGATCGTTTTTGAAAATTTTTCGCACTTAAATGATCCAAAATAAACTTTTGGTATCAAAATGAGCGCCTTACACAATTTTTTTTTGCATTTCTAGTGTACTTACCCACATTTTGTTTCTTGCTCTTCCAAGCAACCAAATTACCTCCAAGGAATACACAATAACATGACGTAGATCTTCTACTAGTAGGACATCTGGCCCAATCTGCATAAGAGAAACCTATGATATTCATATGGTCATAATTCTTGAAAATAGTCCTTTACTTGGTGCTCTTTTCAAGTATTTGATAATCCGAAGCATAGCATCCCAATGAGTAGTCTCATGAATTAACTTACAACACTGACATCAAAAGATACAAGAAGTCTCGTGATAATAAGATAATTCAGTTTACCAACCGATCTTCGATATTTCACTGGATCATGTGATAATCCTCCATGTTATGCATCAAGTTTCACATTGAGTTCCATAGGAGTATCAACTAGTTTTGCTCCAATAAGCCTAACCTCATCAAGATATCAAGTACATATTTTTACTGGGTTAAATTAATACCTTTATGCAAGTAGGCAACCTCGATACCCAGGAAATACCATAGATGTCACATATCCTTAGTACTGAACTGTGTATGTAGAAATTATTTAAGTCGTTGGATACCATTCAAATCACTACCAGTAATGATAATATCATCCACATATACCACCAAAAGAATACACATAACTAAGGAGACAGAACTAAAGACTGAATGATCTACTTGATATTGCTTTAATCCAAACTTGATAACAGAATTACTGAACCTACTAAACCAAGCACTAAGAAATTGCTTTAGTCCATACAATGCCTTATGTAAATGACATACTAGATTCTCCCATTGAGCAACAAACCTTGGAGGTTACTCCATATATATCGCTTCAGTCAAAACACCATCTAGGAACACATTTTTGATATCCAATTGATGAAGAAACCATCTTAAAATGCATTGCTAGAGAAATAAAGACACGGACAGATGAAATTTTGGTTACAAGTGAGAAAGTATCATCATAATCAACACCATAGGTTTGAGTATATCCCTTGGCAATCAATAGTGCCTTCAATCGATCAAGTGTGCCATTAAGATGAACCTTAACGGCGAAAACCCGATGGCAACCAACATGTTGCTTTTCCACAAGTAAGGTAGTGAGTTGGCAAGTGCGGTTCTCAATGAGTGTCTTCATTTCATCTTCCATGACTTGTTGCCACCCAAGATGAGCAAGAGTTTCAGCAATACTACTAAGCACAGAGATAGAGGACAAGGATGAGACAAAGGCGGAAAAGGTAGGAGATATAGATCATAAGACATAAATTTGGAAATAGAGTGATGAGTACGAAGACAATCAAAGTAAAATGTATAACAATCCATAGGACAACCAACGCAAGAACGTGTATCTTTTTGAGTAGCAATAGAGGGATCATGATCAGAATCAAAAGACAACACATCAACTGATGAGGGAATAGATAAATCAAGTAATGGTTGTACTACTATAATGGGAGCTGCTTCATGTCTATGGCAAGTGCGATAAGCAAACTGAAATCCTATGGATGATGCTAGAGGAAGTGTCCGTAAGACACACTCGTTATCATGAGGAGGCACTATAGGGACCGTCTAAGTGTTATAGTATGGTGGTCCTCAAAAAATGTCATATTGCTGACATAAGCACAGAACAAGGAGTAGGACCATAACATTTGTAACTCTTTTGAGTTCGAGAATATCCAACGATGATACATTTTTCAGCGGGAGGTCCAACTTTTCAAGACCTTGAGTCAGCGAATGAACAAAACAAACACAACCAAAGACAAGTAGAGCTAATGGAAATGGAGAACGAGTGGGATGTAAAGTGGAGAAAGGTGTTTCCCCCCCAAAACGGAGGTTGGAAGCTGATTAATTAAAAAACAAGCTGTAAGAACAGCATGTCCACAAAAAGTTTTCAGTAGATGTATGTGAAACATAAGGTAATGAGCAACATCAAGAAGACGACGATCTTTGCACTTAGCTAGACCATTTTGTTGTCTACCTTTCCCCCACTCTCTCTCTTCTTCTTTCTTTTTCTTTTTGTTAACCCTGGAATCACCATACAACCGGCAGCCGGTGGCGTAAACCAAGGGGAGCACTAGCGCGGGGGTCCACGTCCCACGGCACTCCACCTTAGTCGCACAATGGGGGCACGGAGTTTCGAATCCCTCCCCTCCCAGATGAGGGGGCATGGCGCGAACCAGCACGTCTTTCTTTTCCTATCATTCGTTTGATATTTTGGCAGTTATGTCCTTTCAATGACCAAGTCAGTATCTTCCGAAGACAAAATATCCCGCTGAGAGAGTTATCTCATTATTTAAGTATATATTGTCACACAACTCATCAAAAATAGGCATCTTTTCTTCAATAGCCATCATTTCTCCCAAAAGGACGCAGTTTCAAATGTTACCATACTCAACCTTTTATCGAAATATATACATTTATAAATTATGTATTTGATAAAAAAAAAATAAGTCACCTGATTACCATATCAGAGTTTTCTATTATTTTCCAAAATGATATATGCACACATCCTACAAACCATAAACTCAATAAATCATTATAACTATATACAACTCATACACAAAAAAAAAAAAAAAAAAAAAAAAATCTCCACCATCCAAAAGTCCTACTACAATAATGTTCTCATCCTATTCGTGGTTTGTTGAAGAACCTGAAAAACAAGTAAGATGAAGGAATGAGCTATCATGCTCAATGAGTAATACATTTCTTCTAAGCAAATCAAACATTCACTATGTATCGTTACAAAATGATATCATGACTAATCATTTCATTTTCAATATAAGATATACATAAAATGTCGAAAAAGTATAATAATTTTTCAACAAAACTTTTTACATACGAGATTAGTTAATAAAACCACTCAACAATAACAAATAACCTATCAATGGTCTATTTATTGATAGATCTCCTCAAATCATATGTTAGTAGTCAATTCCATCAGCTAATCTAATATTCATCATCTAACTATGATCAAGCTTAATGCCCGTGACAAAGGCGGCTAAGTTTACCCCCTGGCTAGGTCTACTACATATATCAACTAGTGGTTTGTTCTAGAAAAATGTCCCGACAATAGTATACATACTCCATCTTCAATGGGTTCTCTTCATAGTAATATGAGCAATATCGACCAATATCTTTCTCCAAGAACCGGCAATCAAAACAGAAAGCCATTTCGTAAACCGGTGTTGATAGTTAAACTAGATTAATTAAATGGCATGTAGTCTCTTAGGAGCTGTTGCGTTATGAGTAATAGATAAACTCATGAATTGCATTGAAGCAGTGGTGGTGAATGGGCTTGAGTCAATTGCGTGGACGGAGGCCCACAACAAGCAAAATTCGGCCAAGCATGCGGAGAGCAATAGTAGCCGAAAATTACAAGTTGAAAAGGGGAGCTCCAAGCTTTAATTGAGCTAGGTTCGGCCTATTTAATTAGAGGTGGAATATATTTAAGGTTTTGAGCCTGATTCAGCCCATGAACATGCAAAATTCTGCCAAACCCTTACACACTAGGGTTGGCCGAAATTTGCTAAGAGGAAAGGCCATTGAGTCATAATTGATCTAAGTTAGCCCATGAGAGCTTCAATTAATGAAAGAAATAGTTTATCATAGCATGTTATTTCAATAAGGCTAGAGCCAAGCCAGCTAATCAACCTAGGTTAATACTATAAATACATACTTATGCCTCATAATTCCAGGTCGACAAGTTCATTCTCATAACACAGAGCGAAACACACTTGAGAAGAAAAGAGAAGGAGACAAAAGGAGTCGCTGCCGGCTTTGCTCCTGGCTGCGCCTGGCCCCTGGCTGCGCTTTGTACCCACTTGCACCTAGTCATGACTGAACTGCAGGCTCCCTCATCCGGCAACCCCCTACTGCGCCACTTCTTCCCCAACGTTGAGATGTACAAGTGATGAGAGGGCATGAATTCAGTAGTGGCAACTAACGTCTACAACGGCTCCCATGGGAATTTGGGAGTTTTCAACTCCTTGAGATGTGCAAGTGGTGGAATCCGTTCCAAATTAGGACGCTCCCACATCCTAGAGAAAAAAAATAGCTCAAGTGCCAAAACTTAACATAATGAGACACTTAGGTGCCAAAAGTTAGGAAATTGACACTTAAATGCCACTTTAAAAATAAAATAAAATTGGGACACTTGAGTGTCACCTCCAGTGAATTCCCTTGGAAATCCTATGTGACGATTTTTTAATTAATTTTGTTTGCATATGTGGCTCGCAGGAGAGCTAACTTAGTAAAGAAATGCAAAAACAATGTCGTTTTCGTGCAAATTTGAATTTGAATTTAAAAATTAATTAAATTAAATTTAAAACCAATTTTTTTATTAAAAAGAAGGAAGAAGATGAACAGCTGCTAAGGGCTCAACTATCGCCACCGCCGCCTCTCCGCCGTCGTCGAGAAGGGCTGACAATAATGGAGGGAGGGTCGGTCGAGGTTGCCGGGCTTTGGCCAGGGGTTAGTGACCTGGCCGATCGGTGGCGAGGACCCGTGAGCCATCGCCTAGAATTGGGGCAAGAGTCACGACCCTCCCTAGATTTGAAGAGAGTCACCGCCCTCGCTCAACCGGGCCAAGGGCTGCCGCCCATTGGGGCAACCCCTAGACAATAAAGGCCCTTGGCTTGGCTGGGGGAGGGCTGCGACCCTCGCCCAAAATCTAGACAAGGGCTCATAGGCCCTCATCACAGGTCAGTCGGGATCGTTGGCCCCTACCTCCCCCTATCGTCGTCAGCCTTTCCTGGCGTCGACGAGGGCTGAGCCCTCTTAGTAGCTATTCATCTTTTTTTTTTTAAATATATTTAAAATTTTGGTTTAAAATTAATTTAATTAATTTTTATATTACTTATTTAGTCACCTTAGTAATAAAAGGACGTCACTTTTCACTTGTCTAGCTACGTCAGCATACAAAATAACGTCGTTTTGCACTCGTCATTTTGCACTTGCCTCACTAGAAAATTATCATGTCAGTATTTTGACCGGATTTTCTTGCCGTTAGCACTTACCTCATCCATTTTGCCTCAATTTTGGAACTTAAGTGTCGATATCCTAACTTTTGGCACTTAAGTATCTCCGTACCAAATTTTGGCACTCTGGGTGTCTTTCTGTCCATATCCTTAATATAGACAGATTAGGAAGTGATGAGAGGGTATGAATATCACTTCTTGTGTACTCCGCTATAGGTAGCTCACCATTCTCCAAATGCTTGAGCCTAGTGAGCTCGCCAAGTGATGGGAGACTTTTGCATCCTGCACAATCAAACAACCATAGCTGAACTAATTTGGGCATGCAAGACATGCAGCTTGGAAAACTTGTGCCCCCATAGCCTCTTATTTCTAAGCTTCGAAGATTTAAGCTCTGCCGCAACTCTTGGAGTAGAATTTCATCGCTGTCTTTTCCGGGAAAGACTAATACGAGTGAAACTAAGTAATCCTTTTCGTTCAATTTTGAGGAATTTGAATTTGCTACTGCATCTTTTATTTCTCCCTTAACTTCAAATCCGAGGCTTCCTTTCAAATTGTTTAGCCTGTTCGACTTCCCTAGCCCACCGTACCTCTTTGGGCAAGAATTATCCCCTGGCAAAATGAAATCTGTCAGCGTGCGCAAAAGAGTCAACTCGCCCATCCCTCGTGGCATATAAGATAGGGCATTACAATTGCTAATCTCCAGTTGCCTTACGATTCCTTCATTTTCAGAGAGATCCAGATATGTCAAAATACTTCGACTCAGAAATGGGACTTGGCAATTTCTCGGTAACATTATCATGCCAATCCAAGGCACGCAAAATCTTGAAAGTAGAAAGGAATTTGCAAAGAGTTTTTTCACCCATTTGAGTTCCACACCACCCGCTTTTTGTTTGGTCCATTTGGATGAATGTCCTGAGACATTTCATTCTGAGTAGAGTAGGTGGATGTCCCCGTGATAAATCTAAAGTTGAATTTCTCGACAGATAGCGAGTTCTTCCATCAATTGACCGCAGTGACTGATGAGTCCTTGAGAATAGTCGCCTACAGTAACCTTGCATGCTAGGTCATTCAGTAAATCATGCATCTTGCAAGACGTCACATTTCCAAGTTCATCTTTAGTGCAGTCTTGAAGAAATTCCTCCTAATTAGATCCATGAAATATGCATGAGCAATATCTTCCATGTCCCGATCTTTGTTGTTTATAGGCTGGATAAATCCTTCTGCTATCCAAAGACTCGTCAACATTTGTTTATCAATCATCCAGTCTCTGGGAAACAATGAACAGAAGGCAAAGCACTGCCTTAGATGGCATGGGAGATGAATATAACTAGGCTTAAGATTGAACTTAGGTTATGAAAATTTGCAGAAATTTCTGGAATCTCGTCCTCAAAATAGACCAATCAGCTCCAATTATCTTGAAGAATAATGGACTTCCAATCTTTCGTATTTCCAAAGGGCTTCATTACACTTTTTGACTATCTGCATCCCGATAACTACCTTAATTGGATTTCTAGTCTCTTCTTCTTCCTGACAAGCCATTCTCATCAATAAATCAACAGACGACTCTGTTCGAAGGGCCTCGAGACAGTAAGATGGGGTTGTGTCCGTAAGGTCCGCAACTGCCTGATGGAAAGTAGTTATCAGAATCTTGCTTCCTCGGACACCTCCCATCAATAAAATTTTCAAGCTCCCCCATGGTTCAGCATCCTCAGGCCTTAGATCGTCAATAACTAGGAGATATCTTTGCAACTGGAACAAGTCATCTGCTCTCTCTGTTGTCTCTCTTCCCCTGATCTTTCGCAATTCCCCTTCAAGATTACGGAAGCCGTTACCCCAAATGCTTAAATGAAAGTGCTTCTTGACCATGTCATCTTCGTATAGACATCGAGCAAGAGCAGTCTTTCCAATCCCTTTCTCACCCCATATTGAAAGGACGGAAATTTGTTCATCAGTGTCGGAGTCTAACAAGAATTTCATAATTGCGCTTTTAGCATCCTCTCTCCCTATAATCTCCTCCTCCTCCTTCCGGTGCACGAAGGAGTCCGACCGCTCTCTATTCCTCGATCCTCTCTCTGCATGCACATCCTTGGTGCGCTCTCGCAGGTCCAGAAACCTCCTCTTAGCAGCGATGAGTTCTATTCCGATCCTAAAATCCCTCGCGAGGGCGCTCATCTCCAGCCTTGAATCACGTTCTTTAGAAGGCGAAGAGGAGGTGATTGCCTGCTGCATCGATTCCTCGTATCTGCTCGGCGATTCTCGTTGCCGCGTGACTTCTTTGACGTTCCATTCTTCGAGCAAGTCCTCTGCATCATACAGAGTAGCCGTGAGATCGCACAGCCATCGTGTGATGTACAAGTCTCCGACGCTCCGCTCATCCGCGTCGTGCACTACATTCTGGAGAATTGAGACGGATTCCATGAGCTCGTAGAATTCGCCGCCAAGACCCCATAATCGTCAATCCTCTGCGAACTCATCGAAAAGTTAGCGACCTTGGAGACGATTGCCTCCGCCGCCATAGCTCTTCTTCGGAGGTGAAGGGGATCGATCCCTGCAACCTCCTCTTTTTTCTCTTTCGCTTTCGTTTTCGGTTTAGGGAGGATGCTCTCCCGCCTATCGTCGCCTTCTCCTATAAACAGCCGATCTGTGTCAAAAGACGAAAATACCCTCACTCGAGGATAGCTCGATTCATTAGATGTATGCTTAGCAGCAAGCAAACCAATGAAAAACAAAAAAAAAAAATCTCTGCCATTCTCCTTTTGAAAATTTATTGGAGTTGGGGGATGGTCAAGGGAGTTTGTTTTGGAGTAGGGATCTAACGTGGAAAGAAAAATGCTACTAAAAGTCCACCGGAAAGACAAATGAGGGTTAAGAATTTAGGGGATAATCCATGTTTAAAGCCATCTTTCGAAAGAGGACACATTAGGATTTGCTAAGACATAATCAACAATGAAAAACTACCGATAGAGAAAATAAATGAGGATTCGTTCAGCAGTGAGACGTTCAATACGATAATGTCAGCACATACTTTGATGGGGAATTAGGATTAATGTGACATGACGGCATCGTTGTCACTAGTTTAATACGTTTCCAACTTGGGAGTGGTCCACACAAACTTGGTGGACTACTTCTATGATCTAGTTTACTGTAATGTTCTTAATGAAGCGCCACCATGAGCAAACTCCTGCATCCCCTCGCATTCTCACCTCTCATACTGACATTACTCTTGTTTGAAATATATTACATGATTCTATGTATCTTTTAAATTGCAATCTCGTTTTTTCTAATTGATTGTATCTTTTATTGTAATGTTATGTCACTATAGTTAGCCTCCTATAAATAGGCTCTTGTACCATATATAGAAAACAACTCTATAACTTTATATTCTGCTTTATTCGTATCATGATACCAAAGCCATTATAGATTGAGGAAGCATCATTGAATCTATTATAAGGTGGTGGTCGCAGCAACATTACCTCAGCTGCGTTGGTATCTGTAGTTTGCCAAAACCGTCGCTTGTTTGAAGAGCATATGGTGGAGGAAATCATGGTTATTCCACCAAGTAGAAATTCTAAGGAAGATAAGATTGATTTGGACAGCGGACAAGGCTGGACGCTTTACAGTAAAAAGCGTGTATAAATACCCTACATTTCGAAAGCAAAGTACAAATCAAGCATCATCCTCCTATCTCCCACTTAGAACCGACAAATATATGGAAACTCAAATACTGTAAGATTCGTCTTTCTCGTGGATTGTGTACCAGAACGCAATTACTACCGAAAGAGATCTTTACAAGAGAAAAAAGCTTTACCACATCCGCTTTGTCCCCCATGCTACCAGATGCCGGAAACAGCAGAGCATTTGCTCCTCCTTTGCCCTTGGACAAAAGAAGTTTGGATTGACCGAAGACTAAGATTTTGTTTATTTCGCAGAAAATATGATATTTTTGAAAAATGTCTTTCAAAAAGTCATTTTATTTGAAAATGAACCTGAAAATGGAAAATCAATTACACTATTCAAATGCTAGTGACTTGCGCATAGGTAGCCAGTAAACCTAGCATGGGCTAGCATAGGGACAGGGGCCTCAAGCCTAGAACCTTGACTCTTGAGCATTAGGAAAGTCACTAGTCTTGGGTCCACCAAAACCAAGCTCGAAAACTTGATGCCCGTGCTTGGCTCCCTAGCACCGTAGCTCAAGTCTACAAAGGTCAAGCCCAAGTCCCCGCCGCTCGAACTTTAATCCATCAAGGTAAAACCTCGGAGCCTAGAGCCTGAGACCTAGACTCCGACACTTGAGCCTAGGTCAATCAAGGCTAGGTCGGAGCTAGGCACGAGACTCTAATGGCGGTGCTTGCGCCTTGGTCCATTGAGGGCAAGACCTGGTCCTGGGTCCATTGAGATAGGGCCCGAGACCTTGGTGCCCATGCCCGAGTCCACTTAGGTTAGGCCCCAATCCCTGAGATTGATGGACTGGGGTGCGGGCGTAGGGTACCTCAGACATAGGGACAAGTACAAGAGTGCCAAGCCCAGGCTCCATGGATGCGAGCATGAGCATGGAGAACCCGAGCCCAGCCTCGAACCCTGTGGTCAATTTGGAAAGCCCCAAAACGCCTAAATTTTCCAATCTCATCAGCCAAAAGCTGTCTCGGTGATAGGGGAGTCCTTTTCACTGCAGAAGAGCCACATGAGAGGGAACCTAGAGGCGACAAAAGCAAAATTGATAGAATTGAAACTCAACCCGGGAAGTGAATCCCGTCAACAACTGGGGTCTTGTAGTTCAATGCAGGTTACTCTTTAGCGGAAGGAACAAAAGATCGGAGCTGTTGTTGGGGTCTGTTGAAAACTCAAATTTGTTGAACATCTAAATTTTAGCAATTCATTTAATCTTTCATTAATTATATAGAAAATTAAGGATTAATTTTAGTCTTTAAACAAAAATAATTTTCGTTAAATTGCATTGCATATAAATATTAAGAACATTTATATATTTATCGGACTGGCGGCGGATCAGCTTAAGTGAATGGCCTTAATCCTGAATGAATTAATCGGACTCAGCCCTAAAGATAAAATATTTGTCCAAGCCGATAAGAGAGTATGATGGCCGAAGTTCACAGTTGAAACACACATTGGAGCCGAATTTCATATCAAGAAAACATAATGGGAAAACAAAGCCAGAAAGAATGTGACAATCGGCTGATTGGAGTGGAGGTGATAATCGTACATGGCGCAGAAGGTCTGCCATCATTCAATGGAGAAGAAGCTGATAATGCTCGGTCGACGAGCTCCTCTCCCGTAGCTCCTGCTCTTCGTGCCCATTCGAGCCAATCGTTGAGAAGCGTCGCCGCTAGAGCCGCCTCACCATGCTGCGCCACCTCGACCTCTCCAACAACGTCACGTTCATGCCCTGGCTTGGCTTGCTCAAGAACCTCCGCGTCCTCGACCTCTACAATAACAACATGACCGGAGACCTCCCCATTGCCATCGCCGAGATGCTCGAGCTGCGTCATTTGCAGCTCGGAGGCAAGTACTTCGCTTGGAAGATCCTGCCCGAGTAGGGCCAGTGGGAGTTCCTCGAGCACCTAGCCGTCTCCGGCATTGAGCTCACGGATCGGGAACCTGACGAAGCTGAGAGGACTTTATCTCGGGTACTACAACAGCTACGACGGAGGCTTGCCTCCAGAGATTGGTGACTTGAATAAACTCGTTAGGCTCAAGCTGCTAACTGCGGATTGTGCAGCGAAGTACCACCCAAGAATGTCAGGTTGCAGAATCTCGACACCTTGTTTGTGCGAGCGAATGCGTTTGCAGGGTTTCTGACTCCCGAGTTGGGCTACTTGAAGAGCCTCGAGTCTTTGGATTGGTCTAAGAACATGCTCTCAGGAGAGATTCCCGAGTCCTTCTCTCAGCTGAAGAACCTGATCCCTTTGTATCGAGGTTGGGACACCTGGAGTGTCATAACTTGGCACGGAGGGACACTTAAAGTACCATAACTTTGAAATTGTACACTTAAGTGCCAATATCGGAGTAAAATGAAACACTTAAGTGCCAATCTGGCCAAAAACCGGCCAAAATGGAGACGTGGCATTTTCCGGCGACATGCTTAACCAATGTGGTAATTTTTTTTTAAAAAAAAAGCACCCGTGGAGGAGGAAAACGACATTGCCCCATCCACTTGTGCATTTGGCCAAACTAAACGATGTCGTTTTTTCTTAGTGTTAAACGACGTCGTTTTGCTTATTTGGATTTTAACCTTTCGTCAATTCACACCAAGTCTGACGTCCTCTCCATTGTCGTTCATAGCTCGCCGTTCGCAGGTCATCACTCGTCGTCGTCGCTCGCTGTTGTCGATTTGCTCAGGTTTTTTCTTTTCTTCCTCTTCCCTGTGGTGAAATTAGGGCTCCGACTCGGTGAAATTAGGGCTCGGACTTGAAATTTAGGGGTCGGCTGGGAAAGCTCAGGCTTGGTGTGAGATTTATGGCTCAGATGTGGTGCTACAATCCTATTGGGGGGGTTCGAATTGATAGTTTAGGAGCGGCCTTGAAATGTAGGCTCGGTGTAGGGCTTGGCGAGGGAAAAATTAGGGCTCGGTGTAGGACTCGACGTCGCCTCATCCACTGTGATATGTGATTCATTCATGGTGTTGAATTGTGATGTGCGAAAGTAATTTGTAGTGGTTGGATGTGAAATGTGCAATGGTGATTGGTGATTGTTAGGGTTCAGAGTATTGGACTTTGGACATGTTCAAATCGAAGGTTGTGGGGATGGGAACTTCTGGATATTTTTTTAATAAATTACACTGTTGAGAACCCATGCCGAGGAATCTCTCCATATTTTAAAGGAATGCGACGGCATAATCAAAGTAGTTGTCGAGTCCCATCTCTATTTGTCCTTGTCCTGAGACCTCTTTTCAAGCTGCAGTTGTCATCTGACCGCATCTTCCCTCTCTCTTTATTATTTTCTTTAATAAAGAGTGTATGGACCTCCACTTGCAATTGTCTGTCCTTTGTGAATGTGGTCCCAAAAGTTAATTGTATATTTGTCCTCTTTTGTTGCAGAAATGGCGCATGATAAAGACTATGTTGCTGTCATCGTTTACTACGGTGGAGATTTTGTGATTGGGGAGGATGAGTGCGATTATAAGGGGGGGAATGAGGGTACTATCTTTGTAGATATAAAGAAGGCATCTTATATTGGATTTGTTAGGGATATAGTGACATTTTTGCCTTGTAGAGTACAAAAGTTCTTGTCTTGTGTTCTGGGAAAGGCTTGAGAGATGGTTTGAGAGTTTTGGAAGATGATAATGGTTTTAGGGATGTCTTATATCATTATCTTCATGGCGAAGAGGCGAAAGTATTTGTTGAAAACAATAGTGATAGTGAGGACGAAGATGATGACAGAGATAACACCCAAGTAGGAGAAGGAGGAGATGGTATTCAAGCTAGTACTGAGGTTAGGGATGAAGTAGGGCATGATGGACAGGATGGGGAGGAGAGGGGCGCAGATGTTGTTCACCAGAGTGATTGTGACATGGGTGATGTCACCATCATTGAATTAGATTAGGAAGTAGCTTAATCTAGTGACGGTGATGATGACGATGACGGTGACGGGTTGGCTGCTGAAGCTAAAAATTTATTAATCTTAAGTGACGCCGATGATGAGGAGCTTATACAGTCAAGGAAAAAACAAAGGGACTTTTTGTCAGATAGATTTGCAACTTTGTATGTAGCTGATGAACATCCAAACAAAGACGAAGGCCCTGCAGATGTTGGTGTTGTTGGCCAGGTCCTGGAGACAGATTATGAAGAAAGCATCGACACCGCAACTTCCCAGGACGAAGTTGAAGAAGATCAATGTGCTGTGCGTAGAAGGAAAAGTAAGTTTCCTTCCTATAATCCATCTGTTGCCTCTCCTACTTTGTCAGTAGGTATGAAATTCCATGATGCGATACAATTTAAGGAAGCTATACTAAAGAACTCCATTGCTGCACAAAGAAATATTGATTTCATTAGAAATACCAAGAAATTTGTAAGAGCTAGGTGTTCGCAACAAAACTGTCCATGGAAGATTTACAGTGCGTTTGTTAAGAAGAGTGGGTCTTTCTAGATTAGAGCTTACCAATAGGAACACACTTGTTCCATTAATTTTCAAAACAAAAGGGTAACAAGTGCATGGTTGTCCAAGCACTTCTTCGATCTGATCAAGCTGATGCCCGAGATGAAAATTACTAACTTTAGGATGCTGGTGAAGGAGCGTGTAGGCATCAATGTATCTAGGAATCAGTGCAAAAGAGCAAAGCAAAATGTGATAAAGATACTTATTGGTCAGTATGCTAAGGAATATGGGCAGGTGTGGGAGTATGCTTGGGAGTGTAGGCTGCAAAACCCTACAAGTAGAGTGTATGTAGAGGTGGTTGAGAGACTGTTTTCTAATCATGGGACCAAGTTCGATAAGTTCTATGTGTGCTTTGATGCATGTAGACGAGGATTTTTAGCTGGTTGTAAACGGATTATAGGATTGTACGGCTGTTTTTTGAAGGGCTTGTGCAAGGGAGAATTGTTGGCAGCAATTGGAAGAGATGCGAATAACCAAATGTTCCCACTAGCTTGGGCTATTGTAAAGATTGAGAACAAGGACAATTGGTCATGGTTTTTGAAAAATTTGATGTCTGACTTGGAAATAACAAACGGGGAAGGGTGGGCATTCATGAGCGACCAACAAAAGGTAATGCTTGTTTTTTGAAAAATTTAGTCAATAGTTTGCTTTATAATATGAACATGTAATTTGCTCTAGTATTTCTTACTTTGAATTATTGCAGGGATTGGTTCCGGCAATAGCCGAGTTGTTGCCCCATGCTGAACATCGAATGTGTGCACGGCACATATACAGAAATTAGGCAAAGACCTACAAAGGGGATAAGCTGCAATTGCAATTTTAGCAATTAGTAAAGAGTGCAAACATGGCTGACTTTAGAATAGCCAAAGAAGGACTGCTTCAGTTGACAAAGGAAGGTTGTGCTACCCTATTTCAACTAGAACCGAAGCATTGGTGCAGGGCATTCTTCAATGAGGAGTTCAAGTGCGATAACGTCGACAACAACATTTGTGAAGTATTTAATTCGAAGATAATAGATGCTAGATGCAAACCAGTCATCTCAATGCTTGAAGATATACGAGTTGCGGTTATGACTCTGCTGCAGAAACAAAGAGATGAGGCTGCAAAGTGGACAAGACAATATGGTCCTAGGATTGCCAAGAAATTGGATGAGAACTTGGTTGCAAGTAGGTATTGTCATCCCATTTGGAATGGAGATGACGGATATGAGATAATGAAGGGTGCATATAAGTATGTTGTCAATCTAGGAAGTAGGAAGTGTTCATGTAGAGCATGGCAAGTAAGTGGAATTCCATGTACACATGCCATATGTGACATCCAGTTGAAGGGCGACAATACAGATGATTACATCGATGATTGGTACCATAAATCAAAATATGTTGCTTTCTATCAGTTCATGATGCAGCCAATTAGAAGTAGCAAGTTTTGGGAGCCCACGAATCATGAAGTACCTCAACCTTTGCCACTGAAGAAGAAAATTGGAAGGACAAAACGAAGACGAAGAATGGCAGAGGGAAAGGTCTCGGGTCAGCAAAGAATGAGCAGGCAGGGTGCAAAGATAACATGCTCTTATTGTCGCCTAGCAGGCCACAATATTAAAGGTTGTCAATTGAGGAAGCAACAACAACCGTTGAGGCAAGGTGAATGGCCTAGTGAAGAGACAGTTGGAGAAATGCACACAGCAGGGCCAAGTGAGTCGACTATTTTTCAGTCAACAAGTAGAACCCCGGTAAGTCATGAAATTTATTTTATGTTTATGTTGTTTTGTCGTTTATCATAAAAATGTACATAATATCCTATTTGGCCTTGTATGTAATGTGTTTGTTAGGTCACAAGAAGAACCTCAGTAAGTCATGAAACTGAATAGCCTGTTCGAAGAAGGCAAGGTAGAAAACAGCCAGGTGAAGGATTGGCCCAAGCAGCATCACGGCCAGCTAAAGGATTGACCCAAGCAGCATCAGGGCCAGCTAAAGGATTAGCCCAAGCAAAGCATCATGGCCGGTGCGGTTCTTGTTCTTCAAGACGCGAAAGAAATACCCAAAGTGGTAAATTCAACCATTTGTATTCGTTTTTCATTTTCTTTATATTATTATATGTCTCGATATTATATTTATGGTATCTTTTGGCCTCTTTCTCAGGTTTGAAGAAAGCAAGTTGGAACTCAACTGCCAACTGAATGGCCATCACAAGAGCCACCTTAAGGAACATCATAGAGGCCACCAGAAGAATCACTGCAAGAGGCACCACAAGTACCACCACCAGTACCACCAGAAGGCCCAACAGAATGAGGTGTCACTGAAGTTGAAGGGCTACACAGAAGGACAACTAGAACAAGGCCAAGTGAAGGGGCAGCTACATAAAGGCCATCTAGAAGACGCCCGGCTGAAGAATTGGTCGAAGAAGCCCTGTCGGTAGCTGAAGGGCCCAAGAAAGCAAGAAAAAGAGCCAACAAATTATAAGTTCCTGAAAGTGACGCCCCTATTCAAACAAGAGGGACACTTGGGAAGAGGTTAAGACAATATGGTTATGGCCTTTATACAGATGAGCGTACTGGAACAATTATTCTCAATGTAACTTTTATTGGCTGCATTTAATTTAATTTATGCTGTAGACTTTTGCTAACAATTTATTGTTTTTTTGTAGCCTGGGAGAAGTTCAGAGGTTCTTATCTCAGGCCCAACTCAAGAATCAAGGGCTGCACCAACAAAAAAGAAAACATCAACTGTGCCAACAAAAAAGAAGAGAAAGAACCCAGCTCCAGCTCCTTTTAAATCAATTCGGCCTAGGACATTTGCAGCTCCATTTGAGTCTGTGGATACTGAGAAGGTTGAAGAAGAAGTTGCACATCCAGTTAGAAAGAGTGCCAGAATTATGAATCAAGTGAAAGGCCCATCGAAAGGAGCACGAACAGGGGGTGTCGTGCATATTGATTGATGAGATGAGATGTGATAGGATTTGTGGAGCTTATGAGTCAAAACAGTTATGTAAACGTTGATGTTGTCAGATTTGCTATGGATGGTTATCTTTTTTTCTTTAGTTTGTCATTCATTGATGTTGTCAGACTTAATTTCAATATCAATGAAATGATCTTGCACTGCTTGTCAATTTATGTTGTTGTTTGTCATGGATTCTGCTTTTACTTGCTTCTTTCTTGTTGTTGGTGTTCGTGGTGATAGCTGGAGTGCTGGTGTATCTGGTGGTGGTGGATGGTGATGTTTGGTGGTAGTGAGTTTGTTGTTGGGGTGCTAATGTGATGGCTGGGGTGCTAGTGTGGCTGGTGGTGATGCCCGGTGATTATGAGTTTGTGGTGGGGATTATAGGCTTAAGCAGCTGCACCTACACATGGTACAAGTGTGCAGTTTGCACATCTTACACCATGTGTACTGGTGCAAGCTAGTGCAAGGCTCAGCTTGCACTAGTACCTTGTGCAGCAACACCACCAGCATGGTGGTGGCTGGAGCGTCTAATGTGTAGTGTGGCTAGTGGTGATGGTTGGTGGTGCAGCCGGTGGTGGTGGCTGGCGCAATTTTTAGAGAAAACCCACAAAAAAATTGGCATTTAACTGATCATATTCTAAAAAACTTGGCACTTAATTGTTCACTTTTAACTACAAGTGACACTTAACCGATCACTTTAATAATAACTTAACACTTAAGTGATCCTTTTTTCATCACGACTAGCACTTAAGTGATTACTAAATACAACTTATGGCACTCAGGTAATCACTCATGTTTGTCATGTGTATATGTTGGTCTGCATCAAAACAGAGAAGATGATTCTGCATCAAAACAGAGAAGATGATGGTAATTTAACTTATGGCAACTCCATACGACAGCACAAACAACAACAAAGCCACAATGATCTTGTGGAACAACACAAACTTTTTCGCATCTTTCAAAAAGAAAAAAGCCTACGTTTAATCCAGAACAACACCATTTTTAACTATGACAATCGGAGAAACTTTTTCTCATTTTCAAGTACTTTACATTTCATCATAAAGTACAATAGACAACAAAACAACACCATAATACACGCTTGGTAATACTTTCGTTCAATTTTCATCGTTGAAACTTCATTCTTGAAAGGTATAGTTGAAGATGCTTGAGCGTGCATTGAGACTTCATTCTTGAAAAGTTTAACTGAAGACGCTTGAGCTTGCATTGAGTCAACATCGTCTAAGTCGTCCACAAACACAGATGGAGATTGCTGTCTTTATGAAGTAGATCCAATATCACTTCTGTGGCTCGGTCAGAGAACTTCGCATCGATCCATTTGAAGTATTTGCACTTCGACGCTTCTTTATATCGGGTGCATCCATAAAATCTTCTCCTAGGATTGATTTGAGTCCACGATGTTCTTCTTGGACTCGGTAACCCACAAAAACAGAAATGATGGCCTTCTCTTTCGCTTCGGTGAGAGGAAATTGAGGTCTTCGCTGCGAGTCCCGCTCTCCATTTTCAAGATTCGACGAAGGAATTTTGGGCAAATGAAAATTAGGGTTCGAGACTTGGATTCGAGCACTTCAATATGGATTTTGGCCGATTTAGGGTTTTAGATTTGGGGCATTTGGGGAGACGACGTCGTTTTGGAAGATTTGGGGCTTTTATTATGCGGACAACGTCGTTTCAGTGAGTTAGAGCCGACTCAACTCTCCGGCGAGCCACGTAGGCAACAAATAATAATAAAATATTGCCACATAGGATTTCCGGCAAGGGTCGCCGGAGGTGGCACTTAAGTGTCCCACTAGAAAAAGAAAGTGGCACTTAAGTGTACCATTTTGAAGTTATGGCACTTAAGTGTCCCCCGTGCCAAGTTATGGCACTTGGGTTGTTCTTCTGCCACTAAAGTGCAAAATATATCATTGTTGTGGTCTTAAGGATTGTGCTGTGCCGAACAAGGTAGTTTTTTTTTTTTTTGGTAAAGTGCCGAACAAGGTAGTTTGGGTTCCTAAAACCCAACTAGTGGCGAGACCACTAGAAAATACTGCTTCTATTGTTCCCATCTCATCTGAAAGAGTTTTTACAGTGTTGCCAATTATTAATTCCCCTGCCTCCTCAATTGAATGTTCCTATTACTGGGGTTGGTAATTCCATGGTTATTCAACCAAAGACTCATGTTTATGCTACTTCCCAGCCGGGTGCATCCTCTATAGATGTCAAGCAAGTTGGAAGTAAGAAGAGAGGCTCTTACATCAAAAGTGGAGCTACTCCCAATTCTTTGACTTGCTCATGAAATAGATTTGCATTATTGGGAGAGGGCGATCTTCCTGATATCTCTGTCAGTCTTGTTGCTTTACTTGAGGATATGAGGAGTGAGGCTGAGCCTCCTGACCAATGATTCTCCTTTCTTGGAATGTATGGGGCCTTAATAATAGCCCAAACAAAAGGACCTTGTAGGTTTTGCTTTGTCTCAAGATCCTCATATCCTTATTTTGATTGAACATAAAATAAAAGAGGTAAATGTTGACTTTGTCATCAAAAGCAGGTTTCGAGGCTGGAAATGCATCCTTAACTATCAAAGTAGCAGTCTTCGTAGAATATGGGTATTGTCCACTGGGGAGTTTGGTAATATTTGTTGAATTATTTGCTGAGAGTATTGAAAGTGATGTCAGGTGTTCAACTTCTTCTGAATCACTCCGCAAAGAAATATCACACACAGAAGTCTCATCAATGAGGAGCTCTTTCAAAGCTTTCAAAGCACCCAGTTCGGCAGGCAACCTGTTGAGTTCAGTGCAGGACTTCAAATTTAGGCAAAGCAATTTTTCGAGACCCCCAATTGAAGGATCTAAATGGACCAACCGAGAGCATCGCTCTAGAATCAGTATCTCCAAGTTTGGAAAGCTAGAAAATTCAGGACTTATCAATAAGTCAGTGCAACTAGTGAGATTTAAGACTTTCAATTGCTCCATCTGTAAAACAGGAGAGAAAAAATCATAAGGTCAATTGCCAGATAATTAACACAATAAATACATTAGAGCAGTAGAAAGGAAACCACCTTGATTTTCCTCCAACCTCCCCAGTCTTTAGTGACTTTGCTCCATGAAAGATCAAGAATGACCAGTTCAGTCAGATTAAGTTCTGTTGCTTCGAAATCCCTTGGGCACCCTTGCCAACGAAGCCACCTTAACTTTGGAAATACGTCTGCAAAATTTCCAGTCATACTTGCACGGTCCAATTTCAAGAACCTTACGTTTGGCAAAGTTTCCGTAAATGTATCGGGGCAAAGGACTTCCGCCACTTCCATTCCCTAAATTTGCCAAGAGAAACAAACCAATCTTAAGTCATAAAGACGATGGGACAAATTTGGTAAGGACTAGGGTGCTATCTTTTCCGTGCATGCAAAGACAACCTACCCATGGTAAAATAAGTAAAAAGCTGGATAACAAATTTAAACTTATACATCAAGGCTTCCATTTAATGGAAGAAAGCAAACCATTGAACCAAAAACCCTTACCTCTTCTTCGTTGATTACTTTCAGGTCTGGATCATTGATGTATAGTCTTCTGCGCTTTACATGATATATAGGTTCTCCTTGATCTACAGCTCTGCAGAGGTGCTTCAACAGTTTATGCATCCGCAGCTTGTTGTCTTCTCCAATTTTTGCTAGGGGCATCAGAACTTGGTAAGAAGGCAAAAGATCTAAATCAGGCCACATATATGATGCAATTTGGCTATCCATGCCATTGGCAAACCATGCTATGTCCTGAAATATTTGTTTCTGCTTTTCATCTAATGCTTCATAACAGATTTTCAAAATCTCCCTACAATCCTTCAAAATCTCTTGAGAGTGTGGTTTTATCATGTCCTCCATCTTCCTCCAATCTTCTATTGTTTTTCCATGTAGAAGTGAACCAATAACTTCAATAAGAAATGGCACCTGCCCTGTGGCTTTGACAATGTGCTTCCCAATTTCAGGATACCAAGGTATTGAAGCATGCTTGTAAAAAAGTTCAAGAGCTCGACCATTATCCATCTTATTCACCTCATAGATATTAGCCCTTTCTGGCACAAATGTTTCGAGAATTCCAAGATTTTCTGATGTAACAATTATCCGACTTCCACGACCAAACCACTCAAGTTGGGTACCAACTAGATCATAAAGATGAGACAGTTCTTCCACATCATCTACGACAATAAGAGCTTTTATGTTGCTGAATACATCCAAGAAAAACTTGATTCCTCCTTCAAAAGAAGCAACATTGCAATCTCGATCAAGAATATCACATATCAACTTAGTTTGCACAAACTGGATACCGCCATTATTTTGCACTTTTTCACCAATCTCTGCAAGAAAGCTACAACTATCGAAACATGAGGAGAGTCGGTTGTATACGGCCTTCGCAATAGTTGTCTTGCCAATTCCGTTAGTTCCATGGATTCCAACTATGCGTGGTTTATTTCCATCATCTTCTATTGCCAATAATTTGATTACCTCCTTCACTCGATCATCAATACCAGTTACCTGTTCAATTGTGGCAAATGAGGTCTGCAACGACTCCAAAGGGAAAGTAGGAGGTTTCAACTCCTTGGGACGTACAAGTGGTGGAATCCAATCCAAATTAGGACACCTCTGTATCATTAATGTAGACAGATTAGGAAGCGATAAGAGAGTATCAATATCACTTTCTGTGTACTCCACCGTAGGTAGCTCACCAATCTCCAAATGCTTGAGGCTAGTGAGCTCACCAAGTAATGGGAGACTCTTGCATGCTGTACAATCAAACAAACGTAGCCGAACTAATTTGGGCATGCAAGACATCCAGCTTGGAAACCTTGTGCCCCCATAGCCTCTTATTTCTAAGCTTCGAAGATTTAAGCTTGGCTGCATCTCCTTAAGTAAAACTTCATCATTTTCTTTTCTGGCAAACACTAACACTAGTGAAACTAAGGAATCCTTCTCCTTCAAGTTTGCAGCATTTGATTCTGCTACCACATCTTCTATTCCCCCTTCACTTCAATTCTGAGGCTTCCCTCAAATTGCTTGACTTGTTTAACTCCCCAAGCCCACTGTGATTCTGTGGACAAGAATCATTCCTGGGCAGAAGGAAATCTGTTAGAGTGTGCAAAAGAGTCAACTGGCCCAACCCTTGTGGCATATGAGATAGGGCACTACAATCGCTTATCTCAAGTTGCCGTAGGTTGACCAATTTTCTAAAATCTTCAGGCAATTCTATTAGCTTGTAACACATATTGAGTTTAAGTACTTGCAAGGTTTCCAATCTTGTCACAGAATCAGGAAGCCTTATGATTCCTTCATTTTCAGAGAGATCTAGAAATGTCAGGTGCTTCAACTCACAAATAGAACTCGGCAGCTTCTCAATACCGCTGTCATGCAAATCCAAGGCACGTAAGAACTTGAAACTAGAAATTAATTTGTGAAGAGTTTTTCACCCATTTGTGTTTCACGCCTCAAGCTTTTTCTTTGACTAGTTTTGATGAATGTCCTCAGACGATATGCTCCGTGCAAATATGTATCTCCCTGTGAGAAATCTAAAGTTGAATCCCACGATATATGATGAGCTCTTTCTTCAAGGTATGGCCATGAATGATAAATTCTTCCATACTCAGTTCCAGCAACATGGCGTGCTAGGTCATGTACTAAATGATGCATCCTACAAGACGTCACATTTCCGAGTTCATCTTTAACGCAGTCTTGAAAGAAATTCCTCCTGAGTAGATCCATGAAATAGTCATGAGCACTATCTTCCATGTCCCAATCTCCATTGTCTATGGGCTGGATAAATCCTTCTGCTATCCAGAGATTCATCAACAATTATTTATCAATCACCCAGTCTCTGGGAAACAATGAACAGAAGGCAAAGCACAGTTTTAGATGGCATGGGAGATGAATATAACTAAGCCGAGGTAAATTTTTAGAAAATTCTGAGGTCTCGCGCAACAAATGTAACCACTCCTCTTCAGTTTTCCTGCAGAATAATAGACTTCCAATCATTCATATTGCCAAAGGGATTCCATGACACTTTTGGACTATCTTCCTCCCGATATCTACCTTAATTGAATTTCCAGTCTCTTCTTCTTCCAGGCAAGCCATTCTCATCAATAAATCAAAAGACGACTTTATTGGAAGGCCCGCGAGACGATAAGATGGGGATGTACTCGTACAGACTGCAACTGACCGATCGCGTGTAGTTATCAGAATCTTGCTTCCTCGGGCACCTCCCATCAATAAACTTTTCAAGCTCCCCCATTGTCCACGATCCTCATCCTGGAGATCGTCAATAACTAGGAGATATCTTTGCAACCGCAACACGTCATCTTCTCTCCCTGTTGTCTCTCTTCCTCTGATCTTTCGCAATTCCCCTTCGAGATTACCGAAGCCGTTAACCCAAATCCTTAAATCAAAATGCTTCTTGACCATGTCATCTTCGTATAGACATCGAGCGAGAGCAGTCTTTCCAACCCCATCGTCACCCCATATTGAAAGGACGGGAATTTGATCATCAGTTTTAGAATCTAGCAAGAACTTCAAAATTACGCTTTTAGCATCTTCTCTCCCTATAATCTCCTCATCGCACACAAAGGCGTCCAACCGCTCTCTTCTCTCTACACGCACAACCACCGCGCACTCTCGCAAGCCCAAATCCGTCCCTTCTGCAGCGATGGCTTCTAGTCTCTTCCTGATTTCCTTCGCACGGGTGCTCATCTCCAGCCTTAAATCAGGTTTTTCAGAAGGCGAAGAGGAGGAGGGAATTACCTGCTTCAACTTCTCGTCTTTGCTCGGCGATTCTTGTAATGGCATGACGTCAATGCTCCATTCTTCGAGTAAGTCCTCCGCCTCATAGAAAGCATCTTTGAGATCCTCCAGCCATTGTTCGATGTCCTTGTCGCTCTGGTCGCTGAGGACCCGCTTTTCCGCATCGGGCACTATACTTTGAAGATAGGAAAAGGTATCCTCCAGGTCGGTGTCGCCAGCACCCCATAATTCTGCAGCCTCTGGGAAATCATCCACAAGTTTACCTACTCTGAAGACGAGCGGTTCCGCCATAGCTCTTCTGGGGTGAGGGGGATCCTGCGCCGTATCTCTGACTTTATTAAAGATTTTTCAAGAATCGTCATCATCATGAACGGAAGTAATTATGCGGAAATAGTCAATGTTCATAGTCTTCCAAAAGAGGAAACATCGAGATTTGCTAAGCCATAATCAACATTGAAAATCTACTAGACGAGCAATAAATAAGGATTAGTAAGGCAAGGAGGAATATTCAGATTCCACCAAAATAAAAAATGTCGATCAGGATAAGCAAGAAAATTATAAAAGAGAAAAAAAGAAGCACAAAGTTATACTCTTTCCTAAATTCTAATACAATGTTTTGCAACATTGAAGCTCAGTAAAACTAATTCCTATTCTAAACAAACCCGTGGTATTGAATGGGGCAAGTACAAATCTTAATTGGAAGCAAAATGAATAGATAGTGCAATAAAGGTACTGCTTACTAGCAGAATGATCAGCCTCCTGCAATTTAGTGTCCTATGTACTATTTCTAGAGGCAATCCCTAGAAAAGAGCTTGTTGATATATTTTTACCCTGTAACTATCATGCACTAGTCAATATCTTAATAGATTCAAATTGGTGGTTGACGGCTTGTTGATCAGATACAAGGAAAGCTGTTGCTAATGCTTCCCTCACTTTTTTTTTTTTTTTTTTTCTTTTTTATGGTCGAATTCTCTCACATTTACCAGCTCCCACTTTCTACTATCTTTTTTCAAACTTTTTTTGGTTTACTTATATAATGTAATTTTTCATTTTTTTTATAATTTTCTAAAACTATAATTTTTTATGTACTTGAGAATATATAATTGATGTACCAAAATGCAATATATTATTGTTTCACCGAAATTTAATTGATGATGAAATATTTTTCACGAAATTCATTTCTTAGTTTTATCAAGAAGAGACGGATTTTTTGATGATTTTGAACAGGAGTCTTATCCAATGGAGCACTATGAATAGATATATTTCAATGAAATTTAATCAACAATGAAGTCATTGACGTAAAAAGTTCTGTCAGAATTTAAGCACGATGAAGTGTGATCACATAAGATATTTCGTTGGAATTTGATTGGTGATGAATATCTTAAAGTTATAGTTAAGATACACACTGAAATTTAATCGATGACGAAATATCTAGAAACTAGAGTTAAGGTATAGGAGATGCAAAGGTAATTGAAATATAACATTTACAAAAGATAATATATTTTTGTCATAATTGTTGGGGGTTTACAAAGAATATGATTTGGCTATTTAAAGCATACATTCAACTGTTACCAACGATTATTTAATTTAAAAAGATAACTTCCTGATTCTATCTTCAAAACAATAACTTCATAATCCTATATGGGGTCACAAGAAATTACATTATCAACAATTTCCTGTTATCTAGTAACACTTATCTAAAAGAGCTTATGTATCTGAAAATATCACTACTAGGCAGATGTCGAGGACTTCATCCCACATAACTGATGTTTGCCATCCTAGTTGGTGGCTGGCAACCGGCGGCGAGTGGCCGGCAACTGGTGGCAGGCGTTTGGCATCTCACGAGTGGCAAGTGGGCAACGGGCGATAACGAGAGTGAACGATGAGAAAAATTTTGATTTCTCATTTCTATTCTAGAAATAAAAAGCTAAAAAAATTAACTTATGATTTCTGCTCCAAATCTATTTTTGGAATATAAATCTATTCTAGAAATAGAAAAATGAAATTGCGTTTCTAAACGGATTTATGTTCCAAACCTGTTCCGGAGAATAAAAAAAAATAGAGAAATAGAGGAATATAAATTGTATCATGCGCGCTCTTAGTGACCTTGGAGACAATTCCCTCCGCCACCCTTCAGGGGATCGATCCTTGCAACCTCCTCTCTTTCTCTTTCTCTTTTGCTTTCAGTTTCGGGAAGATGCTCTCCCGTGCATCGCCCCCTACTTCCATACACAGCAGATCGGTGTCAAAAAGACGAAAATACCCTCACTCGACGATAGCTTGATTCATTAGATGTATGTATAGCAGCAAGCAAACCAATAAAAAATAAAAAATAAAAATCTCGGGCACTCTCCTTTAGAAAATCTATTGGAGTAGGGGGATGGTCAAGGGAGTTTGTTTTGGAGTAGAGATCTAATGTGGAAAGAAAAATGCTACTAAAAGTCCACCAAAAGGACAAATGAGGATTAAGAGTTTAGGAAATAATCGGCATTTAAAGTCATCTTTTGAAAGAGGACACATTAGAATTTGCTAAGACATAATCAACATTGAAAATCTACCGACAAAGAAGATAAATGATGATTCGTTAGGCAGTGAGATGTTCAATATGATAATCTTCAACACATAGTTTGATAGGGAATTAGAATTAACGTGACATGACGGCATTGTCGTCACTAGTTTTATACTCTTCCAACTTGGAAGTGGTCTACACAAACTTGGTGGACTACTTATATGATCTCGTTTACTATAATGTTGTTAATTAAGCACCGCCATGAGGAAACTCCTTCATCTCTCGGCATTCTCACCTCTCGTACTGACATTGCTCTTGTAACTTCTATTGTAATATTATGTTACTAAAGTTAGCCTCCTATAAATAGGCTCCTGTATAATTTATCATGTATAGAAAATAGTTCTACAACTTTATCTTCTGCTTTATTCATATAAAAAAAACAAAGCCATTATAGATTGAGGAAGCATCATTGATTCTATTACAAGGTGGTGGTCACAGCGACATTACCTTAGCTGCGCCGGTATCCGTAGTTTGCCAAAACCATCGCTTGTTTGAAGAGCAAATAGTGGAGGAAATCATGTTTATTCCACTGAGTAGAAATTCTAAGGAAGATAGACTGATTTGGACAGCAAACAAAGCTGGACGCTTTAAGCGTGGATAAATACTCTACATTTCAAAAGCAAAGTAAAAATCAAGCATCATCTAACTACCTTACCACCTAGAACCCTATAGACGAAATATAGAAACTTAATCCTATAAGATTCGTCTATTCTTATGGATTGTGTACCAGAACACAATTCCTACTGAAAATGATCTTTACAAGAGAAAAGCTTTACCACATCCTCTTTGTTCCCTGTGCCGCCAGATGCCGAAAACAGCAGAGCATTTGCTCCTCCTTTGCCCTTGGACAAAAGAAGTTTGGATTGACCCAAAACTACGGCTTTGTGTGTCTCATAGAAAATATAATATTTTTGGTAAATATCTTTCGAGAAGTCATTTTTAGGGAAATGATAATATTTTCTAGCGTTTAATTGAAACTTTTGAAAGTGAACCTCAATATATTTTCCATCGTTTGATAAGAAAAATCACATTTGATTTTCCTAAATAGGCATATACTATTCAAACGCTAGTAACTTACGGATAGGTAGCCAATGAACCCAGCATGGGTTGGCATGGGGACCGAGGCCTCAAGCCTAGAACCTTGACTCTCAAGCATGAGCACAGTCACTGGTCTTGGGTTCCACCAAAACCAAGCTCGAAAACTTGATGCATGTGCTTGGCTACCTAGCACCCCAACTCAAGTCTATAGAGGTTGGGCCCAAGCCCCCAACGCTCGAACCTGAGTCCACCAAGGTAAACCTTGGACCCCAGAGCTCACGACCAGGACTCCGACACTCAAGCCTAGGTCAATCAAGGCTAGGCGTGAGCCAAGCGCAGGACTCTAATATCCATTGAGGACAAGACTTGGTACCAAGTCCATCGAGATAGGGCCGGGATATTGGTGCCCACACCTAAGTCCATCGAGGTTAGGCCTCAATCCCCTACACCTAGGCTTGGGCCCCACATTAATAGACTGGGGTGCGGGCGTAGGGTACCTCGGACATGGGCACGTGCATGAGAGTGCTAAGCCCAGCCTCGCTGGATCTGAGAATGAGCGTGGAGAACCCGAGCCCAGCCTCGAATCCTATGGTCAATTTGGAAAGCCCGAAACGCCTACATCTTCCAATCTTGTCAGCCAAAAGCTCTCTCGGTGGTAGGGGAGGCCTTTTCACTGCAGAAGAGCCACATGAGATGGAACCGACATCTGACGAAAGCAAAATTCAACCTGGGAAGTTGATCCCGTCGACAACTGGGGTCTTGAAATTTAACGCAAGCTACTCTCCGGTGGAAGGAACGAAAGACCAGCGCTGTTGTTGGCGTGTTGAGACTTAAACTTGTTCACATCTAAATTTTGACAACCCGTTTAATCTTTCGTTAATTATATAAAAAATTAAGGATTAATTTATAATCTCTAAATAAAAATATTTTTTGTTAAATTGCATTGCATATAAATATTATGAACATTACATATCTATCAAGCAGCAGCAAGATAGACTTAGGTGAATGGCTTTGAGCCTGAATGAATTAACCGGACTTAGTCCTATAGAAAATTTAAGCTATTTGATCCATTAGAAAATTTATGGGCAATAAAATCAAATTTGTTCCTGATCTAAATGGTGCTGAGGTTTTCATGCATTGACTTGCACTTATATAGCGTCATAATTTCATTATTTGTTGGTTTACCTTTGAAACATAAAGCAGAGTGGTGACGAAGAGGAACGGGTGCCAGAGTAAGAGCAAGAACGGGAGTATACACCTGCTAGACGCGCTCTAAAGGAAAAATAGTAAGTGCCACAATTCTTTATGTTTTTCTTCTCAGTGTAAGTTCTTTGCTGCTAATTCAATTGATGAAAGGGATGCCAATGCTAATTCAGTTGATGAAAGAGAAGGTGTGACTGCTCCTCCGCCCCCACCAGATCCTAAGCTGCCGCCCACTGTATCTGCAATAGCTCAATCAGTGAGACTGTTATATGGGGAAGATAAGCCTACCATTCCTCCTTTTGTGATACCAGGCCCTCCTCCTTCTCGACCTAAGGATGCAAGACTCATTCTTAAAAAGAGAAAGAAGTCAGAGCAAATGCGGCCCATCCAAGCAGAAGTCCAGGAGAGCAGGCAACTCCCTCCGTGGAATTTCTTAGGTGATGATGCTGCTTCAAGTTCTATCCCTCTAGTCCCTAAGCTTAATGCATTTCCACCATCAGTGGCCACAATGCTAGGTCTTGCTCAGAAGGAGGCTCCACTTAACACATCAACTTCAGCCATGCGTCAACCTTCTTGGGAGAAAATGAATGCAGAACTATCCCCATCATCTAAAGTACTTCAGTTGGTTGCGTCGAGCATTGGTCCGGGTCAACAACTTGCCCTTTTTCTGCCCGCGAAAAGCTTAGATCTCCCTGGAAGTGATGTATCCTCAATGAAACACAGTATTGACCTTGCAGGCAATTCTGAACCAAATCATGCTGGAGGCAAGGAGCAATCACATCCCGTCGATGGGCTTGCAGATCCCCAGAAGTTAGACTAGCCTGAAAGTAGGAATTCTTCCAATAAGACTCGGTCAGTTCTTTTTCAGATTGATCATCTTGATGCAGAGGAAGTCTCGTGTAAGAAGACTGTTTCGGGTCATCCCAAGAGTGACACCAATCCGTAAATTCAAGGCAGGGGAGTGACAATCTATGGAAATCACAATTATTTCATGGGACTGGAAGCATTAGGGTGCTTTGCAAATGGTGGCATAAATTCTTTTCTTGTAGACTTTGAGCAGTGACAGTGAGCAATGAAATCGCAAAGATAGGGACGATTAGACAAATTAGGACACCTCTGTGTAAAGCTTTTGTTATAGAAAATGAGATTATAGTGTTAGATGTACATTTGTCTTACTCAAATGTTGCAGGTGCTTAGGTTAGCATAAAGATGAGTTAGTGCAGGCGTTTAACCAGAGTGAGGTTTCTGAGTGGCTCTGTCCAATACATCACCCTTAGATCAAGTCAACTGGTGCATTTACCTTTCTTTTCTTCTCTTGCCTTGTTCTATCTCCCCAAGCTTTTAGAAGGTTATTCTGTATGAGACTAAAAGCTTGTATCATATATATTGTATCGTCAAAATATCACAAATTTTCTATGTCAATAAGGGTTCATTTTCTAGTTGTAGTGTGATGAATTTTTTGCATAATGAGCAATACTAGCAACCATGAAAAGCCATTGTTAAAACTCTGCCAAGCTTTCAAGAGGACAAAGGGGAAACACGCATATAGTTACCTGATTTGTGCATCATTTCTTATAGATTCATATTAATCGAAATCGGGACTATAAGACTGCAAAGTGTAGAGTTTTATATACTTGGTGAAATTGAGTTTTACTATGATGACCAATCAAAGTAAGGAACGGGTATGGAGACTACTAATGAGATTTAACCAGCTGAATTGAGAGCGTAAAGGACCAAAGTGAACGGACTAATAACTTATTAAACCAACATCTTGTCAGAGTGGAACAATGCTACGTCTGCTTGCCCACATTATCATGCGAAATCGAAGCAATGTATTTTGTATGACACTGGTATTCTGTAGTCGAGGGCCAAAAAGAACTCGAACACAGCATTTTGATATTTGAATAACAAAGTTTTCAAGATATCTTCCAACAATACAAAAAGTGAGAATTAAGAGCCACCATATTCTTTATAACAAGAATTAAAAATTCAAGATTGTTTTGATTTCCAAAACTAATTGATAGTTAACTGATGTCGATTTTGTTTGTATATCTACACACTCGAAAGCTGCAGAAATTCTTTAGATCCTCGTCCTTGGAGTTCCTAATCATCCCCTCGGTGAAACCAGTAGCAAGTGATATATCTGCACAAACATTTGATTATTTATATACACACACTGTTTCATACGCAAAAGAAATTATAATGGAGAATTTAGTATTACAAGGCTATTATGATTAATATCTTTTTTTTCGTTAAAAACTTACTATTCGGCCAAATTCATGTCCTTTCAATGCGGATCTCTTTCTGTTTATCATCTGCAATGCCTACAAGCTTTTCTTCTTATCCATGTTTCTTCCACCCCACTCAACAATTTCTTTAAGTGTTCCCCGTTCCTTGAGCAGCTTTAGGGCACCCGACAGCCCTTTCTCCACTGCTGCTTCATGAATTGTCTCATCCGGAACAACTTCCTCCTCATCCTCATTAACAGGACCTTCATCATTACCAAATTCTTTAAATTCTGTCCAGCCTCCGGGCTCACCTTTTACTTCATTATCAGATGTTAATGGTGCTTCGTCTTCATCCATGAAGACATCTTCTGTGTCAGGCTTACGAGAATCTAGAACGAGGGGTAATGGCACAATTTCAGTAACTCACTTGATAAGAAAATAACATCACATATCCTTTCAGACACCAAAGACCATATCAAGCAATTGGTGGATATAACACCGATTTGAAGAGGAAGTAATTTCAATTACATGAATGAAATCTCAAAATTGCAATGCAAGCCCAATATGCATGCTCCTCTCCCCTTCTCAGTAGAACCAACAGCATTCTTAGCTAGCATATATCGTGAAAGCTAACTGTGGTTTTAAAACTAAGCAACTCCAATATGGCCAAAACAGTTGAATAAGTCCACCGCTCTTCAAGACAGTAATCCTGTTGACCAGCGATTAGGAATTTAGTTCGGAAGTTAAAATGCATCCCAAATAAACAAGCTACTGTGACTGCCTGAGCAACAGACTGCAAGTTGTATGTGAAAAGTTCGCTTGTTTGCAAGTTGTCCAGGATGTTGTTCAATGAGACGCATCAAGTGCAGTGCTTGTTCGCACATACACAGAAGGCAAATTCTAAAATAAGTCACTTACAAACAATCTTTCAGTATGCATACAGTGAAAGAACAAGAAATGTTGCTCATTGACCATCCAAACAATACTGGGATTCTAAACTAAACAGCCAACTTAAACTAGATATGACACTTAAAATCAGAAAAGAGAAAAAAAAAACTAACCTCATCTTGAGCCGGATCGTCATATTGTGCAAGTATTTTCTTCTCCAATGCAGGGTCATCACTGAATCTAAAAATGACAGTGCTAATAATAAGTTGAGTTTATGCATATACCAATAGGGATAAGAATATTTGGCTTACTTGTCATCATAGATTCAAGTTTTCCTCTTGGCAGCTTTGAAAGCTTCAACCCTCTGTTTCTGCTCTCCAATTTCCACATTCTCAACCATATCAAATTCTAAATTCAAACCACAAATTACAGCTGAAAAAAGATCATTAGCGACAAATTGACGAAGTTCCAGAAATTGACGATGTCATGCGGTATTCCTGCAACCTCTTCGATGGATATAAGATAATTTGGCTGTCTTTCTCCCTCTCTGTGGATTTGTTGGGTTTCCTTTCGCTGTCAACTGCTAATGTCTCACTATATAAATTACCGATAGATAATCGCCCTCCTTTTCCCCCCTCTCTCTCTCTCTTTCTCCTCTTCGCGAATCCCCGTCCCGAATTCTGCTTCAGATATTACGCAACTCCGAAAAAGTCATCAGATGTTTTTTTGAAAGATTCTTGGCATGGTCAGATATTTTCTCGCGGGCGGGGGCGGGCGGGGAAGGTGCCGGTCAGCGAACACGCCGAAAGAGTCGAAGATAGATGTTGTACGCGGCCGGTGATCGCGTGGGCCGGGGGCCCACCAAGAGAGAGCGGCGTATATTCGGGGCCCACACGGGGAAGGTTCACCACCCCCAAAAAAAAAGAAAAACCTTTATCCCTTTTTAACTTTTTAGAAGTGAGAATCGGCCGGCGGGGCTTGCTTTCGGGGGAAGGGTGGCGTGTATCCAGGATTCACGGCGTACCTGCGAATTTTTGTAAAAAAAATACCCTGACCTCAAAAGTTTCAGCTTGCTTGACGGGGACGGATGTTTCGGGTTTCGATCCTATGGATTCCGGGCTCTAAATGACCGGCCTTATTTGCTCGTATAAATCTTAACTCTTGAGGTTTACATCGCCGCCACCTTATGAGTGGAGCGCTTGTCAATGCACGTGAACATGATCATATACATGTATCGGTAGAGAATAATCGACCAAACATTTGGAATAGACAATTCTAATTTACCAAGTGTCACCTAGGTCAATCCTCAATACTTAACGTGACATCTAAGTAAAGTATTGAGAATTATACCTTATTTGTACGAACCAAAGATTATGAGCTGGGGACTTGTTTACGCTAAATTACTTTAATGCTCTTTTGGTACATTTTCTCTTTATTTTCAAAAAACCATTTTTCATGCAACTTATATTGATTTTTACCTACTTCTAACATGTAGGTAACTGACCAAAAAAAAAAAAAAAAAAAAAACATGTAGGTGACCATGTAAGTGCATAACCATTATTTAACACTCAATAACGCAAAGTAGTAAATAAATTATAAGCATGGGGAGGAACTACTTATTTTAAAGCAACCAAAACATTTACAATATTAGTTTAGAATTCATATCATAAATCCTAGATATCATGTTTAATTAACAAGTAGTCGCTTAATTTTTTGGGGTTTTCATATTTTTAAATGAAACCTAGAAACTGCAAATGCAACATGCAACTTAAAATGCAAACTATATGTCATGCCACATTTATTAAATGAACTAATCTAACGATGGGTAAGAGTTAATGCAACTATACAATATGTCACATGCTTTAATTTAAATGATTCCTAAACATGAAACTACTAAATGACATGCATCTGATGAGCTAATTCAACGTGACATTGCACATGATTTTTTTTTTTTTTTTGTGTTTTTTCATGAAAATTCGAAATTAGAAAATAACTCAAATAAATTACCTAGTTCTAGATATTACCTAATTCAATTTAAGGATTAAATTAGGCCGAATCCATATTTAAATTGGAATCTTATCTCAACTAGATAATCCCTAACCAGAATGCAACCTACCAAGAAAGAGCTATCTAAACTTTTTTTAATTAATTTAAAAATAATATTATATAGAATCAAATTAAACATGCAATCTTATCCAAATATGCAATGTTACCAATTAAAATCTATATCTTTTGTGATTTTCTTTTTAAATAAGAATAGAAGTAAAATCAAATAAAATCAAGCAACAGATAACATCCATCACCCAAGATATAATCCATATCCATCTAATTTTGGAAATAAATAAAATTGTTAAAAAATAATCATTTATAGTAATCTTTCTGATGCAGATGCTGATCTGTATAGCAGGAAAAGATTTACCAATGCCAAAGAATACCATAGCTCAACGGACTCCCTAGTTGCTAGTGGAAAAGATTTAACTTGCAAACCTTAGTTTCATAGGAACCACATCAGGGAAAAATGGTAGAGACACCATTCCAGACAAATTCTCTAAGTTGTTCATAATCAAGACCATCTTCAATGTCGAGTGACTTGGAATCAGCAATCAAGTATTTCACAAGCATGGCAGCAGTGACCTAACTAAGAACTGCCCAGATGGCAAGCAGCACCTAGTCTCACGCAGTTCGTGTCGCTCTCCTCACAAGTTCATATTTTCAGTTCATTGAGTGGAATTTTTCACCCGCAATGAGAAGATAGTGTCACCACTAAGTACAGAAAAAAATGACAAGGAGTTGTTTTTGTTAAGCAAGTCACAGGCCAGTCGACACAAATGCACCGACACCGTGGAACCTCATATAATCTCCCACACACAAGCATTCACAGCAGAGGGGCAGCGACAAGGGCGACGGCAATTTTTCGGAGGGCCGAATAAAGATACAAAAACAAAAATAAAAATGCGGAGGGGGTAGCGACTCAAGAATCGAGCACGGAATTCCACCGAAATTCTACAAGCCGTTGGCAAATTCTAACGACGGCGAGAGATCGAATTCCTCATGCGACAAACCTTGAACTAGGAGACGAAAGCAAAAAAAAAAAAAAAAAAAACAAGGCAAGGCGCGAGATCGGGGAACACTTACAGATCGGAGGCTGGAGTGCGCCGGTGCGAATCGCCAGACAGGCAGCGAGATCCGCCGGGCAGGAGCGCAATGCGACAAAGCCAATCCCCCACAGAGATTGTTGCAGCTCTGTCGACGGAATCGGAATGGCGATGGGAGAAGAGAGAGAGAGAGAGGGAACTAGTGCTATCAAGGGTTTGTATTGTTAATTGGTATATATTTTTAATATTAAAAATTAATTGATCCGACTCGGGTGGGCGGGTGGACGGATCCGTC